>NW_015091408.1:299077-403812 GCF_001431845.1 Calidris pugnax | reverse complement strand
ACTCAGATGTGCTTTGGGGGAAGTCCCTGGCCACCCTTTGCATACTCAGAAAACTCCATACAACCCACCAAGATCCCATGACTTTTCTAACAACCGTGGCCCCTGAGGGTTGTCAGCTCCTCTGAGCACAACAGAGTTCTACCATTCAACCTTGGCCACCCACCCTTTTTCCCTCCACAGAATCACATTTCTGCTGGACAGCTTGGCTGTGTGTATGAGGTGGGAAGGAGGACGAGGAGACAGCAGGTTACAATGCAACATTGACTTTAATGAGTATAAAGAGTGAAATAAAGCAGCACATGGTGGAAGGGACCTGGTCCAGGCTGCTACAAGGGCAGCTGGCAGTCAGGCACCCCTTCACAGCAGTGGGGAACACGGCTTCCTCACAGACACTTGAAGAGTGGAAGATGAGCTGGATGGCTCTCGACTTGCTTCAGGATGAACCCGTGGCACAGGACAGCAGGAGACAACAGGGACTCATGATGTGGAGAAGAAAGCAGGAGTAGTAGAAGACGTCAGCTGGCCATGTTTCCAGACAACACAGGCTGGCACCTCGCTTCCCTCCCTCCTTTGCAGGAGGGAACAAAGGGGCACAACCCATCTGGAAACCCTGGCCACCAGCTCCATCCTCAGTCCGGCACCTGGCTTTGGGCTTCCTGGTCGATGCACTCACTGGACGTCCAGCCCGGCTTTAGCAGGGCAGGCACCTTCTGCCGTAGTAGCGGCCACCAAGGCCAGAGAGGTTGAAGCCCCCAGAGTTGATGGGCACTCCCTCCTCATTCAGGATGCTGCCAACAGCAGCAGAGGTGGTGGATCCCACAGCGGTGTTCTGGGGGAAGGAGCTGAGGATGGGTCCGGGCAGGGTCACCACCACGGGAGAGGGCTGGATCACCACCCGGGAGTCCTGGCACTGCCTGACACAGGGCTCGTTGCAGCTGTTGGCCAGTGGGGTTGGGCCACAGGGACGGCACAGATCGTAGCAGGACATGGCTGTGGGATGGAGGTGCACCTGGGAGAGAGGGCAGGGAAAGCACAGGCAGTGTTTGAGGTGCAGCCTGACAACCTACTTGGTGAGAGAAAAGGCAGAGGCTGGTGAACAAGGACAAGCTGCACTGGGAGGAAGGGAGACTAAAGATCCCTGATCCCCAAGGTTTCCCTGCAGATAAAGTCCTACACATTCTACCATCTAAGCTGCACGGAGAGTAAGAAGAACAGAGATTATGGGAGCAGTATGAAGGAGTAAGGCTCTCAGCAGAATGTACTTTAAAAAAAAAGACTCTATCAAGTCCAGAAGACAAAGAGGAGAAAAAGAGAAAGAGAAGAGTTAGGCAAAGGCAATTGTAACTCACCTTGTTCACCGTGGAGGAGAAGGCAAGAGAAGTGGATGAGGAAGCCTACAGTTGGACTGCCTTTTATACTGGTCCAGGCCACCCCAGGCCCTAGAGGCACCCTTTGCAGATGGAATGTGTTTACCAACAAGCTCATTTTTCATGCAAATCACAATTAAAGAAATGGGGACGCTGCTTATGTTCTCTGCAACGCTGCCTTTTCATTTCCCTGTTCCTGACATGCTCAGTTCACCACACAGGCTCCTTTCAAGTGATAGAATTTGAGGCCAAAAATGTTTCCATGGAAATGACACAGCAATGAAGGAAGAAGATTAAGACAAAGAGAAGGAGATGGCCTGCCTTGCCATGTAATCACAGCCTCTCACCCTCCTGGGGCTTGTTTTGAGGTTTTCTCTTAATATATGGGTCCTCATTTCCTTCCAAACCTACCATTAAGAACCAGACTTCCAACAAGGTTCCTATGTGAGGACCAGCCGTGGCCTCAGCTGTCCCTATCAACCAGCTCAGGTTGTCTCAGACACCAGTTTTCCAAGCACGTCAGCTCTGCCCTTGGGCTTTAGCTCTTCTGTGATATCGAGCGTTGCTCTCCAGAGTAATGAACCAGGCTGTTTTCTCTCTTCCAAGGCACCCAGACACCAGCATGGGCAAGTTTTAGAAAGAAGGACTTTTCTCTGCCACAACCAAGTATTCCTTTGACACTCCACTGGGATTAAACTGGGATTGCCCCCACAAACCAAGGCACACACTGGGGACCTAACACACCTGCTTTCTTCCTCACCATGGCACATACCTCAGCTTCTGCTTTGGCTCTCCACACTGACAGGACAGCAAATACAGATTAGAAGACTCAGCAAGATTTCCATGCAACACACCACTCTCCCCAGAAGCAAGGGAGGGCTGTGCCAGCAAACACAGCCCGGAGAGCAGTAGGTGTCAGGATCTTCCCAGAGATGCATGCCAAGGGAAGGATTCAGTGCTCGACAATACATTTCCTGGGGCCAGACAGGGACTAAATGTCCCCAGGAGGAATGACAGCCCTGCTTGGGACTCCTCTGACACCCTAGCTGAGTCCTCATTTCAAAGGGTGGACAGAAGCACCTTATCCCATTAGGTTGGGACTCCACCAGAGACAAACATCTCTCTAATCACAGAGGTCGAGGCCAAATTCCTCATTCAGGAAGATGATAAGAAAGCTTAGAAAGTGCACAGTGTTAACTTGCTGATGACAGGAAAAGTCCATCCAAACAGAAACGCTGGCAGGGCTCAGTGAGAGACAACTGGTCCCTGCAGGGTGGGAGCCAGAAGATGAGCGTGATTACAGGGCAAGGAGGGCAGCTGTCTCACTAGCAGTGGCTCCATTGCACCATACCTGAGCAGGGAAAATGCAGGCATGGTAGACAGGAGCAGCCCAGAGTACAGCACAACCATCACATTCATGGTGATGAAGCAGGACATGATGACAAAGGAGGACATGGTGATCAAACAGGTCACTCAGCCCACAGGTCAGGAGCAGATTTAATGATGGTCACTTGGGTCAAGGGAGCCCACTGACTGCTCACCAGAGCCAGAATGACCAGACAGACCCAAGGAGAGGACAAGAAATCAGTGGGAAACTTAGGCTCCAGATTCAGGGGGCTCATGGTCAGGCAGAGGCAAACCTGCAGAAGAACTGGAGCCTTATGCTCCTGCCAGCCACCTGAAGAGAGGGTCAATACCTCAGGAGAGAGCTTAAATAGAGCCCTGGGTCAAGGGGAAGAGGGAGGTGTGAGAAACCCCAGGTGAGGCTCATCAGGGCCATTGGGCCTGTTGTTGCTGCACTCAGGCCACTGATGTGCCAAAAGAGGAAATCTGCTATGCTCCTGGGATGCAGGACACCAGCTCCATCCATCACAACAAAGTAAGGAAGGAATTCTTCCTGCAAGAAGGAAGCTTTCATGTATTTATGAGTAGAAAATCTGTCTTTCCCTCTGAGGCTCCTTTTCATAACATTCCTGCCCCAGAAAATCCACAGGCAGAGTCACGTACCAGACCTTGACAGTCCCTCGGTAAGTGCTTATGGTGGGCATCTGCCCAAAGGCTCCAATGCCCTGTCACTCCTTGCTCCCTCTAATCATGTCCTCAGTGCTGCCTTCCCTCCCTGGTATGAGCTTTTCACCCCACCGTCCTGCTGCTGCCAGCTCAGCACGGCTCATGAGTGAGGATAGAGAGTGCGTTTCCTGAGGGCCTTCTCCTGCAGAGCAGGACACATGGGGTTTGCTGACAGCAGCTGGCTTTCAGACAGGAATTTCACTCTGAGGAAAGGCACTGTAGGGGTTCCCACAGAGTATGGGACAGCACAGGAGGTGCCCCTCACTCTACCTGAAGAAGAACTGGGGGGAACAGGGCAAAACATCACCTGTGGAGGATGAGACCACGTGGGAGGACAGGACAGGCAGCTACATCCCCCGTGGCAGGAGCAACCAGCATGTCTCAGTGGAGTTTACCACACCAATTACATGACAACTCCACAAACAAATGAGTTTACATCCCTCCCTCACATTCGTGGTCTTGCAGTTGAGGGCAGAAAGGCAGGAAGACTCAACAGGTGCATCATGGAGGGTTCACTTCGCTCCTTTCTCTGTTATTCAAGGGAGAGAGAAGGAATTGATAAATTCCCTCACTTCAGTGTCATGGGCCACAGGCCTAGCAAAATCCCCAGCAGGGCTGTGGTGCTCTGCCAACATTGCTGAGTGGTTCAGAAAAGGGCCTGAGAGATACAAAGAGATGGTCTGGGAGAGAAGTGAAGGGATACAACTCCTTGGGCATCTGTCACACACCACACACGTGTCTTGGAGCCAAGGAAAGCGTGACAGAGGATTGCTAAGAGTCACAAGTCTGGCGTTCAGAACATAGGGATATGGGTGACTCTGGATTGCTTTGTCATATGTAAAGGACAGTCCAATCCAAGTGACCTTTTCAGTGAGACTCCCCTCCTCTGAGTCTCACAAGAAACACATGACTCCACCACATCCCTTCAGCCACCCCTTTGCCCTTTGTAGCATTTCATTTCCCCCTAGACAACTCGGCTGGACATTTCAATAAGGCTTTCATTTCCCCCTAGACAACTCGGCTGGACTTTTCAAGAGGGAAGGAAGACAAGGAGACATCAAGCTACAATGCAACATTGACTTTAATGAGTATAAAGAGTGAAATAAAGCAGCACATGGTGGAAGGGACCCGGTCCAGGCTGCTACAGGGGCATCTGGCAGTCAGGCACCCCTTCACAGCAATCGGATACACGGCTTCCTCACAGACATTTGAAGAGTGGGAGATGAGCTGGATGGCTCTCGACTTGCTTCAGGATGAACCCGTGGCACAGGACAGCAGGAGACAACAGGGACTCATGATGTGGAGAAGAAAGCAGGAGTAGTAGAAGACATCAGCTGGCCATGTTTCCAGACAAGACAGGCTGGCACCTCGCTTCCCTCCCTCCTTTGCAGGAGGGAACAAGGATGCTCAACCCATCTGGAAACCCTGGCCACCAGCTCCGTCCTCAGTCCGGCACCTGGCTTTGGGCTTCCTGGTCGATGCACTCACTGGACGTCCAGCCCGGCTTTAGCAGGGCAGGCACCTTCTGCCGTAGTAGCGGCCACCAAGGCCAGAGAGGTTGAAGCCCCCAGAGTTGATGGGCACTCCCTCCTCGTTCAGGATGCTGCCAACAGCAGCGGAGGTGGTGGATCCCACAGCGGTGTTCTGGGGGAAGGAGCTGAGGATGGGTCCGGGCAGGGTCACCACCACGGGAGAGGGCTGGATCACCACCCGGGAGTCCTGGCACTGCCTGACACAGGGCTCGTTGCAGCTGTTGGCCAGTGGGGTTGGGCCACAGGGACGGCACAGATCGTAGCAGGACATGGCTGTGGGATGGAGGTGCACCTGGGAGAGAGAAAAGAAAGCGTTCGGGGAACAGGGACAGGCTGCTTAGGCAGGAAAGGAGATTAAAGAGCCCTGATCCCTAAGCTTTTCTCTGCAAAGAAAGCCCAAGACCTTCTCCTGTCTAAGCTATGTGGAGAACAAGATAGACAAAAGACCATGGGATCAGTATGAAGGAGTAAAGCTCTCAGCAGAACCAACATCCAAATAAAGAAAAATACCCAATCAAGGCCAAAAGACAAAAAAGAGAACAACCAAAAGAGAAGAGTGAGGTAAAGATGGTTAGAGCTCACCTTGTTCACCGAGGAGGAGAAGGCAAGAGAAGTGGATGAGGGAGGCTGCAGCTGGACTGCCTTTTATACTGGTCCAGACCACCCCAGGCACAGAAACACTCTTTGCACATGTAATATTTTTACCAACAAGCTCATATTTCATGCTAAACATCCCACTTAGGCAAATGGGGTGGTTGTTTATGTTCCCTGCAACGCTGCCTTTTCATTTCCCTGTTCATGACATTCCCATTTTGCCACACAAGCTCATTCCAAGCGACACTATTAGAGGCCAAAATGTTTCCCGGAGTATTTACAATAAAAATCAGGCAAATGTTTCAGCCAACTGGGTGAAGTGCTGCCATATTTTCAGGTGATGTCAGCATCTCACCCTCCTGAGGCATGTTTTTAGCCTTTGTTGCAATGACTGCAGTTTTTTTTCATTATAAACCTAGGATTAAAGGGCAGAATTTCTTTACGCAGGGACTGACCAAATCCATTGCTCTCTGTGCCTCCAAGGCCTATTAAACTCTCTTAGACATCATTTTTTTCACAGAGGTGAATATGTTGTTGGGTTTTTCAACTTTCTTTGGTATCTTGCATTGCCCTTAGAACAAATTAGCCTGTCTGTTTTGCCTCCTCACCTCCTACAGCATTGCCTGGAGTTTCCCCATCACCAGAACAAGGATATTTCAGAAGAAATGACGTTTCTTTCCCACAAGTAAGTATTAGTTACCCACTAACTAAGCTTGCAGAAACCACTCCCTAGCCAGAACGTCCTCCGGCTTCAAAAGTCCATTCTTCCATTCCTCATGTCCATACCTCAGCTTCTGCTTTGGCTCTCCACACTGACAGGACAGCAAATACAGATTAGAAGACTCAGCAAGATTTCCATGCAACACACCACTCTCCCCAGAAGCAAGGGAGGGCTGTGCCAGCAAACACAGCCCGGAGAGCAGTAGGTGTCAGGATCTTCCCAGAGATGCATGCCAAGGGAAGGATTCAGTGCTCGACAATACATTTCCTGGGGCCAGACAGGGACTAAATGTCCCCAGGAGGAATGACAGCCCTGCTTGGGACTCCTCTGACACCCTAGCTGAGTCCTCATTTCAAAGGGTGGACAAAAGCACCTTCCCCCATTAGGTTGGGACTCCACCGGAGACAGACAGGTCTCTAATCACAGAGGCCAAGGCCAAATTCCTCATTCAGGAAGATGAAGGGAGCTTTTAGGTTGACAGGAAATGTTGATCTAATCAAATCTGCATGCAGAAGGAATCCCAAGTGTGACTGCAGCCCTGCATGTATGTAATAGATGGATTTCCTTAAAACACAAAAGAGTTTTCATTACTCTCAAGCTATACTGCAGCCCGGTTTCCTACCCATGGCACCTCCACTTGAAATCTTTCCACAAGCAAAACATTAAATGCAAAGAAAGCATTTCATAGAATCATAGAATCATATGGGGTTGGAAGGGACCTCCAGAGATCACCTAGCCCATCAGAGGGACCTCCAGAGATCACCAGAGTGGGCCTAGCTATAGCAGGTTGCACAGGAACTTGTCCAGGCGGGTTTTGAATGTTTCCAAAGAAGGAGACTCCACTGCCTCTATGGGCAGCTTGTTCCAGTGCTCTACCACTCTCACAGTAAAGAAGTTCCTCCTCACATTTAGGTGGAACTTCTTATACTCAAGTTTGTGCCCATTTCCTCTTGTCCTGTCACTGGGCACCACTGAAAAAAGACCAGCCCCATCCTCCTGATACCGTCCCTTTAAGTATTTGTAAGCATTGATTAGATCCCCCCCTAAGTCTTCTCTTCTCAAGACTAGAAAGACTCAAGTCCCTCAGCCTCTTCTCATAGGAGAGATGCTCCAAGCCCTTAATCATCTTTGTGGCCCTTTGCTGTACCCTCTCCAGCAGTTCCCTGTCCTTCTTGAAGTGGAGGGCCCAGAAGTGGACACAGTATTCCAGATGGGGTCTCATCAGGGCAGAGTAGAGGGGCAGGATAACCTTCCTCAACCTGCTGGCCATGCTCTTCTTGATGCACCCCAGGATGCCATTTGCCTTCTTGGCCACAAGGACACATTGCTGGTCATGGGCATCCTGCTGTCCACCAGGACTCCCAGATCTTTCTCCTCAGAGCTGCTCTCCAACAGGTCAGCCCCCAACCCATACTGGTGCTTGGGGTTATTTCTCCCCAGGTGCAGCACCCTACACTTGCCCTTGTTAAATTTCATTTAGGTTTCTCTCTGCCCAACTCTCCAGTCTGTCCAGGTCCCGCTGGATGGCAGCACAGCCTTCTGGGGTGTCATCAGCAAACTTGCTGAGGGTACATTCCATCCCTTCATCCAGGTCATTGATGAATATATTGAAGAGGACTGGACCTAGTACTGAGCCCTGGGGAATACCACTTGTTAAAAATTTCCTACCATCTTTCCATTTTCCCCAACTCAGCCCCCCATGCTGAGGGTCCACATAAAGGCTCAAGCATCCTGACACAGCCTGCACCCTCAGAGCATGTACGGAGGATGTTCTCTTCCTTCTCTCGTTTGATCTTGACTTTGCTTCTGCTAATGGCTCAGTGTGGCTTACAATGGATGGGAGTGCATTTCTACAGGACCTACCAGCAGATAAAAAGCCCCAGTGGTATTTTTGCAAGGACAGCTCTTTTCAGGGAAGACAAGGTAGATATCCGGTGCAAACATATAATTTTAACCACAGGATACTGCAAAAGACTACTTTTGTGCAGCAGCAGAATGGAAAGGCCAGGTGCAAAGCATTCCCCATGGAGAAACATGAAGACTACAGAAAGGAGGGAAAGCGAACAAAACTGAAAATTAGAACTCATGTTTCCTTTTACACAGTTGCTGTGGATGCCACGTGGCCCTTCGATTTCTTTGGGACTCCTTCCCTTTGGAACTCCAGGGTTTGGAAGATGTTCTTGGAGAAGTGCAGGAACACATTGCAAGGGGTAATGTGATCAGAGCCTGGGCCAGGTGGGCATTAGCCTGCAGTAAAATGTCTTGAAGCAGGTCAAAGACTTGCCCCTTCAACTGGAAGCCAGTATCCAACCACAGTTGTTACTCACATGTCATAGAATCATAGAATCATAGAATGGTTTGGGTTGGAAGGGACCTTAAAGATCATCTAGCTCCAATCCCCCTGCCATGGGCAGGGACATGTCCCACTAGGGCAGGTTGCTCAGAACCCTATCCAGCCTGGCCTTGAACACTTCCAGGGACACTTTCTGACAAAGAGTCCCTCTCCGGCTTGCCTATAGGCTCCCTTCAGATACTGAAAGGCCGCTATAAGGTCTCCCCGGAACCTTCTCTTCTCCAGGCTGAACAACCACCGTTCTTTCAGCCTGTCCTCACAGAGGACGGGCTCCATCCCTCTGATCATCTTCGTGGCCCTCCACTGGACCCGTTCCAACAGATCCATGTCCTTCCTCTGTTGAGGACTCCAAAGCTGGACACAGTACTTCAAGTGGAGTCTCCCGAGTGCAGAGTAGAGGGGCAGAATCACCTCCCGTGACCTGCTGGCCATGCTTCTCTTGATGCAGCCCAGGATGCAGTTGGGTTTCTGGGCTGCCAGTGCACATTGACGGCTCATGTTAAGCTTCTCATTCACCAATACCCCTAAGTCCTTCTCATCAGGGCTGCTTTCTAGCCATTCTCCACCCAACCTGTGTGGGTGCCAATATCTAACCACTGTTGTTACTCACATGTCCCTTGGAGGAGATCTTCTGGCCACCCTTTGCATATTCTGACAATGTCAAATAGTCCCCACCATCCCATGTCTCCTCCCATGACCATGAGCCTTGAGGGCACTCAGCTCATCAGGGCACAACAGAGCTCTGCCATTGGCCCTTATCCACCCACGCTTTTTCGCTCCACAGAATCACGTTTCCCCCTGGACAACTTGGCTGGGCTTCTCATGAGGGAAGAAACACAAGGAGACATCAAGCTACAATGCAACATTGACTTTAATGAGTATAAAGAATGAAATAAAGCAGCACATGGTGGAAGGGACCTGGTCCAGGCTGCTACAAGGGCAGCTGGCAGTCAGGCACCCCTTCACAGCAATCGGACACACGGCTTCCTCACAGACACTTGGAGATTGGAAGACGAGCTGAATGGCTCTCAACTTGCTTCAGGATGAACCCGTGGCACAGGACGGCAGGAGACAATAGGAACTCATGATGTGGAGAAGAAAGCAGGAGTAGTAGAAGCCCTCAGCTGGCCATGTTTCCAGACAACACAGGCTGGCACCTCGCTTCCCTCCCTCCTTTGCAGGAGGGAACAAGGATGCTCAACCCATCTGGAAATCATGACCACCAGCACCGTCCTCAGTCCGGCACCTGGCTTTGGGCTTCCTGGTCGATGCACTCACTGGACGTCCAGCCCGGCTTTAGCAGGGCAGGCACCTTCTGCCGTAGTAGCGGCCACCAAGGCCAGAGAGGTTGAAGCCCCCAGAGTTGATGGGCACTCCTTCAGCACTCAGGATGCTGCCAACAGCAGCGGAGGTGGTGGATCCCACAGCGGTGTTCTGGGGGAAGGAGCTGAGGATGGGTCCGGGCAGGGTCACCACCACGGGAGATGGTTCAATAATCACCCGGGAGTCCTGGCACTGCCTGACACAGGGCTCGTTGCAGCTGTTGGCCAGTGGGGTTGGGCCACAGGGACGGCACAGATCGTAGCAGGACATGGCTGTGGGATGGAGGTGCACCTGGGAGAGAGGGCAGAGAAAGCACAGGCATTATGTGCAGCACTGCCTGACAGCCAGCTCGGGGAATAAAAGGCAGAGGCTGGGGAGCAGGGACAGAGTTCATAGGGATGAAGAGAGTATTACAAGCCTTGGCCCCATGGTTTCCCTGCAAAGAGAGTCCAAGACCTTTTCCCATATCTCTCCAGTGTGGCAATAGAGATGCTGGGAGCAGGATAAAGGACCAAAATTTCAGCAAAATCTACTCCAAGGCAACAGCTCAGTTGAAGCCAGAAGAGAAAGAGAAAAGGAGAAAAATAAGAAACAGGGAAAGGCAGTTGCAGCTCACCTTGTTCACCGAGGAGGAGAAGGCAAGAGAAGTGGATGAGGGAGACTGCAGTTGGACTGCCTTTTATACTGGTTCAGACCACCCCAGGCCCACAGGCACCCTTGGCACAGTTAATGTTTTAGCCAACAAGCTCATCTTGCATGCAAAGCATCCCAATTAAAGAATGGGGACACTACTTATGTTCCCTGCAACGCTGCCTTTTCATTTCCCTGTTCATGACGTGCCTGTTCAGCCACACAGGCTCCTTTCAAGTGACTGTATTAGAGGCCATAACGTTTCCAGGAGAAATGACACGTCAGCACAGACAGATGATGCAGGCAATGTTGAGGAGTGTCCTACCTCACCAGGTGATGCCATCCCCTTGCCCTCCAGGCCTTCACTTTAAGAATTCTCATAATGAATGGGGCATGTTTTCTTGCAACTCTAAAATACAGGGCCAGACTTAAAAAGAATTTTCTGTGACAGGATTCCCCATATCCATTGAGTAATTTAATACCTAACTTAATCAAACTTAGTTATAAGCTTCCCGGTCAACGTGGATATCCTGTGAAGTTTCAGGTCCATCACTTTAACTTCAAGAATAATTCATATACTCTTTGCCCTTCCACACCTTTTCTGGGGAGCCTCCGGGAGCTTCCAATCAACAAGAGAAGGATGTTTGAAAAGCAGGGATACTCCTATGCAACACACACTATATCTACTATCCCCACCCTGTTACAGAACCAAAGGTCATTGTTGGAGCTTCCCAACTGTTCCTTCTTCATGCCCAAGGCTACCAGATGCTTCTTCTTTGAGCCTACACACCAGCTCAATAACAGGTGCTGCAAAAAGCTTGGAACGCTTTCCATGAGATATCAAAACTCATCAGAACTAATCATGATCTGAGAATGTCAGCAGGAACATGCTAGAGGCAAGTAGACATCAGGATCTCTGTGTCCTCCTTCCAAGCATCTCAATACATTCAGACAGGCAGCTTCCTGCTGCCCCTTTCCAGTCTCACACTCAGCACCTGTAATGAGGGTCTGCCCAAAGGCTCCAATGTCACTCCCTGCTCCCTCTAATCACGTCCTCAGTGCTGCCTTCCCTCCCTGGTATGAGCTTTTCACCCCACCGTCCTGCTGCTGCCAGCTCAGCACGGCTCATGAGTGAGGATAGAGAGTGCGTTTCCTGAGGGCCTTCTCCTGCAGAGCAGGACACATGGGGTTTGCTGACAGCAGCTGGCTTTCAGCATAGACAGGAATTGCACTCTGGGGAAAGGCCCAGAGTGGGTGCCCCTCACTCTGTCTGAAGCAGGGCTGGGGGCCATGGGGCAAAACATCACCTGTGGAGGACAAGAGTATAAAGGAGGAAGGGATAGGCAGCTTGTCTTCTCTTACATCCCCTGTGGCAGGAACAACCAGCATATCCCAGTGGGGTTTACCACACCAATTACATGACAATGCCACGAACAAACAAGGTTACATCCCTCCCTGATGTCTGTGGTCTTGCAATTGAGGGCAGAAAGGCAGGAAGACTCAACGGGTGCAGCCTGGAGGTTTCCCTTCCCTCCTTTCTCTGGTATGCAAGGAACTAAGAGGGACTTGATAAATTTCCTCACTTCAGTGTCACGGGTCACTATGCAAGGAACTAAGAGGGACTTACTAAATGCCCTCACTTCAGTGTCATGGGTCATGGGTCATGCAAACTCCCCAGCAGTGATTGTGGTCCTCTGCCAACATTGCTGAGTCGTTCAGAAAGGGGCCTGAGAGATACAAAGAGATGGTCTGGGAGAGAAGTGAAGGGATACAACTCCTTGGGCATCTGCCACACACCACACACATGTCTTGGAGCTATGGAAAGCTTTGAAGGGGATTGCTGAGAGACACAAGAAGTCTGGAGTTCAGGACAAGGGATGTGGCTGACTCTAGATTTCTTTGTCACATGTAAAGGACAGTCCCCTTTTGGTGACCATTTCAGTGGGGTGCCCTTAAATGGTGCACCTCAAATACAAGTCTGCCACGTACTTTCAGCCACCCCTTAACTGTGTAAGGAGTCATATTTGCTGATGCAGCTTAATATTGCACCCTGGGCTCCTTTAAACAACATATTTCCAGCAGATTGAAGTAGTTGAACCTTCTCCTTCACTATGCACTCATGAGGACACACTGGGGGTACTGCGTCCAGTTCTGGGCTTCTCAGTGCAAAGGAGACATGAACATATTGGAGAGAGTCAAATGAAAGGCCAAGCAGAAGATTAAGGGACATATACAAGAAAAGACTGAGAGCTGAGAATACCAGGCTCGTCGGAGGAGTGCCTCATTAATATATTTAAATCCCTGAAGGGAACTTGCAGTGAGGAAAGATCTAGGTTCTTCTCAGTGCTGCCCATTGAAAGGACCCGAAACAATGGGCAAAAAGGAAACATCATATGAACATCAGGGAAAACTTTTTCACTATGAGGGTCACCAAGCACTGCAATATGTTGCCCAGAGAGATTATAAAGTTTCCATCTTTGGAGATATCCAAAAACCATCTGTACCCAGAGCAACTGCCTCTACGTAAAGATCAATGAGAGAGGGTTGGACCACATGACCTTTAGAAGTTTCTTCCAACCACAATCAAGCTATTCTTCTCTGATTTCCCATTGAGCAGCTTTGCTGGGCATCCCAGCAGGGAAGGAACACGAGGAGACGTGAAGTTACAATGCAACATTGACTTTAATGAGTATAAAGAATGAAACAAAGCAGCACATGGTGGAAGGGACCTGGTCCAAGCTGCTACAAGGGCAGCTGGCAGTCAGGCACCCCTTCACAGCAGTGGGACACACGGCTTCCTCACACACACAGACAATAGGGCATGAGTGGGGACCCTCTTGACTTTCTTCAGGACAAAGCCATGGCACAGGACAGCAGGAGACAACAGGGACTCATGATGCAGAGAAGAAGGCAAGAGAAGTAGCAGACATAGGTGGCCATGTTTCCAGACAACACAGGCTGGCACCTCCATTCTCTCCCTCCTTTGCAGGAGGGAACAAAGGTGCTCAACCCATCTGGAAATCCTGGCCACCAGCTCCATCCTCAGTCCGGCACCTGGCTTTGGGCTTCCTGGTCGATGCACTCACTGGACGTCCAGCCCGGCTTTAGCAGGGCAGGCACCTTCTGCCGTAGTAGCGGCCACCAAGGCCAGAGAGGTTGAAGCCCCCAGAGTTGATGGGCACTCCTTCAGCATTCAGGATGCTGCCAACAGCAGCGGAGGTGGTGGATCCCACAGCGGTGTTCTGGGGGAAGGAGCTGAGGATGGGTCCGGGCAGGGTCACCACCACGGGAGAGGGCTGGATCACCACCCGGGAGTCCTGGCACTGCCTGACACAGGGCTCGTTGCAGCTGTTGGCCAGTGGGGTTGGGCCACAGGGACGGCACAGATCGTAGCAGGACATGGCTGTGGGATGGAGGTGCACCTGGGAGAGAAGGGAGGGAAAGAAAAGGCATTATGTGCGGCACAGCCTGACAGCCAGCTCAGGAAGAGAAAAGGCAGAAGCTGGGGTGCAAAGACAGGCTGCATTGGGATTAAGAGAGCCTTGGGAGCTGCAGACACCAAGAGCACCCTGCAAACACAGACAAGACCTTCTTCTATCTCCACTCAGTTTGGAAAAGAGAGCAGAGATGTGTGGCAGTGGTCTCAGCTAAGCATGACTGAGAGAAAGAAGCAGTTGAGGCCAGAAGAGAAAGAGAAAAAGGAGAAAGACAAGAAACAGGGAAAGGCAGTTGCAGCTTACCTTGTTCACCGAGGAGGAGAAGGCAAGAGAAGTGGATGAGGGAGACTGCAGTTGGACTGCCTTTTATACTGGTCCAGACCACCCCAGGCCCACAGGCACCCTTGGCACAGGTAATATTTTAGCCAACAAACTCATCTTGCATGCAAAACATTGCAATTAAAGAAATTGGTGCTTTTAACTGTGCCCTGCAACTCTGCCTTTTCATTTCCCTGTTCCACCACACAGGCTCCTTTCAAGTGAAAATATTAGAGGCCAAAATGTTTCCACAAGAAATGACACATCAGCACAGACAGATGACGCAGCCGGTGATGAGGAGTGTCCCACTCCACCAGGTGATGCCATCCCCTTGCCCTCCAGGGCCTCACTTTAAAGTGTTTCCTGATGAATGGGACAGGTCTCCTCACAGCCCTGAAGCTTCAGCCTGGACATGCACACACAAGGGTGGGCACCATCACTCGCTCACTCTCCTGCTCTGCTCACTCACACTGCACTAGGCATTGCCTTTCTATACAGGCCACCTCTGCTCTTGGGTTTCAGTATATTTCTCTTCAAGATTGAGCTTTGCTCTTGGCAGAAGTTTGCCTGGCTCCTTTTCCATCTTCCTTCTCTCCTTCATCCCTTCCTGCCTTAAGCAGCATCTACCAGTGATTAAGAATGAAGCCTATTACCCACCTAACTCTCTACTGGACACCTCTGGCAAAGTCAGAGGCACCCCAGTGACCAAGGCATGTGCTACCCAATCGATACATGTCCGTTTTCCTGCCCTTGTCTTTGCCACAACTGCTCCTTTGGCCACCCAGGCTGCTGGCACACTTGGTACCACCAAATACTTGGCAGGATTTCCACAGGACCCCTACCCCTGCTCAGCAGCAGGAAGGGTCCACAAGTCTTTGCAAGGGCAGTGGGAGGAGCCGAGCAGAAGACGTGCCTCCTACCCTACTTGAAGAGCAACCGGAGCAGACAATCAATGTATTGCCTGCATGGGACAGAGGGACTGAGAATAGAGCTGGCAGGGTACCCCTCCCTCGGTCTTCACACCGTGGGGCCTGATTGGAGGGACAAAAGGATCACTGTTTGGCACCTCTCCAGGAACAGCCTGCGTAGAACCTGAGTGTGGTTTCTGGAGGAATTGCTGTATGTCCACAGCAGTCACTTCCCTTCAGGACGTGGTGACACACAGAGAAAGTCTCCGCAACACTTAATGTTTTTGACCACAAGACTTCTCCAGTGAGGGCAAAGATGTTTTTCCCGCTCCCTTTTAGCCCTCCAGAGAGTTTTAAGGACACATCACAGACACTGCTAATCTCTTTCAGATGAAGGAGGACAATCCCTTTGTGACTTTGTCCCCCCCTTACCCATTTTATACACCTGTGATCAACCCATTCCCATTGTGGCAAAATCTAGCACGGGGCTCACATTTCCCTTTACACAGTTGCCCTGGCTGCCACATCTGGTGCAAACATACACTTTTTTTCCCCAGATAATTGTCATGGTTTTGTCTGGATTGGCCAATCAGAATGACAGATGGCCCCTCCCACCCTCTCTCCAAAGAGAGCAAAGGAAGAGATAAGGAGACTTACAAATTTAGAATGAATTAAACTACTTTAATGAAGTATTAATACTAAAATCAACAAGGAAATAATGAAATTGACACAATATATACAAAACAAGAACAAGTTGGTTCTGTTTTAACTCAAACCAGGACAATAGTTCACAAGAATAGTCTTTGACTCTGTCAGCAGTGGAAGTTCAGTACCAGACATAAGGCATTCCCCACGGAGAACCATGAAGACTACAGAAGGGAGGGAAAGGGAAGAAAATTGAAAATCAGAACTCATATTTCCTTTTACACAGTTGCCCTGGCTACCACAAGGCCCTTCAACTCCTTTGGGACTCCTTCCAGTTCCAGTCTTTAGGAGAATTGTTTGGTGGAGGGAAAGGCTGGGACACGTTGTGAGTGGTAACATGCAAACAGAGCCTTGGCCAGCTGGGCCTTAGCCTGCAGTAAAAGGTCTTGCAGCAGGTCAAAGGTTTGCCTCATCAACTGGAAGCCAGTACCCGACCTCAGCTGTTACTCACATGTCTTTGGGGGAAGTTCTTGGTCACCCTTTGCATACTCAGGCAATACCACACATCCTTACATTGTCCTATGTCTTTTCCAAAGGTCCTTGATGTACTCAGCTCCTCTGGGCACAACGGAGTTTGACCATTGGTCCTTTCCCGCCCACCTTTTTCCCCTCCACAGAATCACGTTTCCCCCTGGACAACTTGGCTGGGCTTCTCATGAGGGAAGAAACACAAGGAGACATCAAGCTACAATGCAACATTGACTTTAATGAGTATAAAGAGTGAAATAAAGCAGCACATGGTGGAAGGGACCTGGTCCAGGCTGCTACAAGGGCAGCTGGCAGTCAGGCACCCCTTCACAGCAATCAGACACATGGCTTCCTCACACACACGGAGAGTGGGGCATGAGTGGGGACCGTCTCGACTTGCTTCAGGATGAACCCATGGCACAGGACAGCAGGAGACAACAGGGACTCATGATGCAGAGAAGAAAGCAGAAGTAGAAGACGTTGGCTGGCCATGTTTCCAGACAACACAGGCTGGCACCTCACTTCCCTCCCTCCTTTGCAGGAGGGAAAAAGGATGCTCAACCCATCTGGAAACCCTGGCCACCAGCTCCATCCTCAGTCCGGCACCTGGCTTTAGGCTTCCTGGTCGATGCACTCACTGGACGTCCAGCCCGGCTTTAGCAGGGCAGGCACCTTCTGCCGTAGTAGCGGCCACCAAGGCCAGAGAGGTTGAAGCCTCCAGAGTTGATGGGCACTCCTTCAGCACTCAGGATGCTGCCAACAGCAGCAGAGGTGGTGGATCCCACAGCGGTGTTCTGGGGGAAGGAGCTGAGGATGGGTCCGGGCAGGGTCACCACCACAGGAGATGGTTCAATAATGACCCGGGAGTCCTGGCACTGCCTGACACAGGGCTCGTTGCAGCTGTTGGCCAGTGGGGTTGGGCCACAGGGACGGCACAGATCGTAGCAGGACATGGCTGTGGGATGGAGGTGCACCTGGGAGAGAAGGGAGGGAAAGAAAAGGCATTATGTGCGGCACAGCCTGACAGCCAGCTCAGGAAGAGAAAAGGCAGAAGCTGGGGAGCAGGGAAAGGGTTTGTAGGGAAGAGGAGAGTATTACAAGCCCTAGCCCCATGTTTTACCTGCAATGAGAGCCCAAACCTTCTCCCACCCCCCCAGGAGCAAGGAGCTTGTGTCTGGAACAGGACAAGGGAACATGGAGTTCGGCAAAATCTACACAGAGGCCAGAAGACAAAGAGAAAATCGCTGGAGAAGAGAAACAGACAAAATCACTTGCAACTTACCTTGTTCACCGAGGAGGAGAAGGCAAGAGAAGTGGATGAGGGAGACTGCAGTTGGACTGCCTTTTATACTGGTCCAGACCGCCCCCGGCACCCTTTACGCACATGATGTCTTACCAACAAGCTCATCTTGTATGGAAAGCACTTCTTGCTACCAAAGCACTTTGATTCGGTACCTGCAATGCTGTGTCCCCATTTTCTTGCTAATGGCACCCCCATTCCACCCTAGAGCCTTGTTTTATGTGACATAATTAGAGATCAAATGAATGCCATGCATAGTGTTCTCAATTCAGGTAATTTAGGCATTTATGGTGTTCTGCTTGGAAAGAAATGCATGTTTCCCCCTCTCTCTGTCATTTCTGTCAGTTGCTTGTCTTTCACAGGGTCATTTAAAAATTAGGATGATGCGAAACTCATCTGAGATAGTTACATACTTGGAAAATTTGCATGTTTTGGGCAAATTTCTTCCCAGTAATTTTCTCTCTTTCTTAGAATTGTGCCACATCTCTAGTTTGAATCTCTCATTAAGAGTGAAATATTTTTTTTTAAAGAAAAGCCTAATTAGGTCACATACCCTGCATAGTGGCACATTTTTGGTTTGTCAGTCATCATTAGCCATTTTATTTCAGAAACCCCACTCTGGTAGCTTACTGTGTCTCTACCTTCTAATCTTGTGGAATCTCCAGCTACTTTTAATTCCCATCAGAAAACATGAGGATGTTTAAAAAAAATCAGAATTTAAAAAAAAAAAAATCAGAATGTTTAAAAAAGTGTGTTTTCCAAGTCAACTTAACACTTCAAGCCATATTTAGAAAAAAATTGCCCCTTGACCAGAAGAAGGATTTCTGTAAGGGCTCAAAAGATGCTTTTTCCTTCCCTTCCTCCAGTAGTAAGCTGCGGTCTGCCTAGATGATATCTTGTGTTCTCACATGGAGTCAGGAAATGGAGCGAGTATTGTAAGGAGAATCCTCTCCTGACATCAACTGATGTTCAGCTTCTTCCTGCCCAGATATTGAATTGCACATTCACGCTATCAATTAAAATCCGTTGCACAACATCAGACAGTCCAGACACCCACAAAGTACAGACAAAACTGTTCTCACACCAGGACCTTGAACCATCCATGTACTGACAACAATGAAGACTGGGATAGTACAAGATACAGAAGCATCCCATCAAATATTTGAGATGAAACTCGATGGAGAGAGTGCTGCAGGCATTGAGAGACACTGATTTCAGAATTCAGCACAGCAAATCAGTGGGATTTTTAAAGCAAACCAGAATTGTTCTACAAAGCTTTTCTCAGTGGAAACGCACTGTTCAGCATCTGGTGGTGGATATGGGCTGTTGGACAAGTTGTTTCCCTGGTCTAATTAGGGGTGTAATATGCTATGGTTGTATGCACTGGCATAACAATTTAGTAACCAGACTGTCCACTTACAGTATTCAGACAACTCTCCTGTAGGAAAGAAATTAAAGCAATTGAGAACACATGAGAAGGTGGCATCAACGCAATTGCTTGGACACATACTTTCAGTCAATTTATTACCATACCCAAACACAGAAAACCAAATGCTTCATTCAGGTGGTGTAGCAAACAATCATTTCTATGACATTCAAATAATTTGAGTTGGTAATTTTGGCTAACCAAATTAAGAAAGACCAAAGCTTAAATTTTTACACCATTGCATGAAACATTTCTGAAGAGAGAAATGTCTAATTTAATTCACTAAAACTTCACGACTGTAGTAAAACAAGAATTAAACTAAACTGGACTAAAATTATCCACACAGCAGCACCTACAAAACATCCCTTCACGACTGTAGTAAAACAAGAATTAAACTGACTGTGATGGACTAAAATTATCCATGCAGCAGCACCTACAAAACATCCTACTCAGTATAGAGAAAAACCAAATTCATCCTGTCGTGATCATCGAGGTGGAATAAGTGATCGGTTCCAGGATGAATGGAAATATTTTTATAAAAACATTCTTTCATTAAAAAAAGTATGTTTCACTTAAAGTTTTCTGCCCAGCAATATCAGAACCTTGATCTTTCATTTACCTCCATTACATATTTAGAAGCCACTGAGGTGTGTCTGTCTGCAGATCCCTAGGGCTGCATAACAATATTGAAGCTTCTCCTTTGGATTCTTGAAAGGAAAGAACTTCAAAGGTAGTCCCAGATATTCATTAATGGTTGAGACATACAAAGTGTCTATACTATGTAAATACTGCAAGTATATGACAAAATTCAAATAGTTGTGTGACTTGGGTAATAACATCACTTTAAAATTGAGGTTCATGGTTACTCCCTAAGCAGGCAATATTTAATAGCTTCAGAAAACAGGTTTATTAATTTTTTCATTAAAAAGCATTTTTGTGTGTGTCATAATAATAACCTTTTATAGAACTTCTGGAGCAGATCCACAGCCACTCTAAGTTCTTATGACTATATAATGCAGCAGCTCTGGGCAACAAAATAAGGCTGGAATATAGAAATTTTGGAAATCACCAATGCAAACCATCCACTTTCTCAGGCATAAGGCTGATGCCACAAGTCCTGTGCCTGTCCCTGCTGTTACCACAAAACCAGGAAGGTTCCAAGTCTTGTCATGACACTTTATTGCACTGAATCACAGAATCACAGAAAGATATGGGGTTGGAAGGGACCTCTGGAGATCATATAGTCCAACCCCCCTGCCAAAGCAGGTCCACTTAGAGCAGGTTACACAGGAACACATCCAGGTGTGTCTTGAATGTCTCCAGAGACACCGGAGCCACCGCATCCCCGGCCTGCCATGCTGCGACCTACGGGGACGTAAAGATGGGGGTCACACATGCTCCACCGGACCCCCGAGGTCACCGCTCCCCCCTGCAGAGCTGCTTCTCTGGGATGTCCTGTAGGACCATAGCGGCAGGATGGTCCTACCGGATGGACCATGGGGTGCAGGGATGGCAGGATGGGGTTTCGTACCATCATAGACCGGTTGGGGTTGGAAGGGACTTCTGGAGATCACCCAGTCCCACCCCTGGCCAGAGCAGGGGCACCCAGAGCAGGTCCCACAGGAACGTGTCCAGGTGGGGTTTGAATGTCTGCAGAGACGGAGACCCCACCACCTCTCTGGGCAGCCTCTTCCAGGGCTTTGCCACCCTCACAGCAAACAAGTTCCTCCTCATGTTGAAATGGAACTTGCCCTGTTCCAGTTTGTGCCCGTTCCCTCTTGTCCTGTCACTGGGCACCACTGGAAAAAGCCTGGCCCCATCCTCCTGACACCCACCCTGGAAGGATTTCCAGGCGTTGATCAGATCCCCCCTCAGCCTTCTCTTCTCCAGACTAAAAAGACCCAAGTCCCTCAGCCTGTACTCATATGAAAAGACCAATATAGTGTAATCACTTCTATTTCAATGTGCTGTCCAGGCAGAAATTGATATTTTGTTTCTTATCCTTTAGAAAAGGACATTTCTGGCCATTCTTAAGCCTTTCTGTCATTCTGTGTCATTCTGCACTCAAGCATTGTTTGTTCCCTGGGACACGTATTTGGGCATCAACCCTGATTAAAGGGTCTGCCAGTAAGAATAAGGGCGAAAAGCTGCAGCCACCAAGATGACAAAGATCTTTTTGTTCCCACGTAGCTTGTCTTGGGGCTCTTGTGCCAAAAGCCATAAAGCCCACAGGAGGAACGAGTCAGGGAAAGTGTCTCTGCTACCCTGAGATCTGCCCTTCCCTACTGACAGATTTCCTGCCTGGAGTTGTTTACCTGCTACTTGTTTGCTTCTCTAATAGAGCAGTAAAAATTCTTCTCTGTAAATCCCTTCTAAATTATCAGGTGTGTTTGAGGCATCCCTAGGGCAATATATCTTATCAGGAAGCCCTGCGTCCTCCTTGGATCAAATGTCATATCACAAGTATTCATTAATGATTTATGCATGCAGAGTGCTGTGTTATTATCGTTGAAATGTGGTATTGGCTTCAGACACCCATGAATTGAGTAATAATATCCTTTTAAGATAAACAGATCAAAGTCACGAATGTCATTCTACTAATCTGCTCCTAAATCAGGTCATGATTCTTGGTCTCATAATGCTTTTTTTTTCCCCTACACTGCAGTTATATGAGATCCCACTCACTTCTTATAGTCTCAGGTGACCCTGGACCCCAGTAGATGCAAATAAACTCCATGCCATCAATTCGCATGTCATTGCAATGATTTCTACCATGAAGGGTAAAGCCTTATAATTTTAATCTTTTTTTTTTTTTTTTTTTACAGGAACCCAATCATCTCAGTGACAGATTATTTTCACAGAATCATGGAATGGTTGGTTTGGAAGGGACCTTAAAGACCATCTCGTTCCACACCTGTCCTGGGCAGGGACACCTGCCACCAGACCAGGTTGCTCAAAGTGCCATTCAGCCTGGCCTTGAACATTTCCGTGGAAGGGGCATCCCCTTTACTTTCTTTTTCTGTGAGCGTATTTCAAGACCCAGCTCCTCTTAGTGGCACAACTGCTAGGGGTTTTGGTTGGCTGCATGTCATTGGTCTGATGATCTTGTTCCCCAGTTATCTTTCCCCTCAAATCATATTTAGCTTTGATACTCGTAAGGACAGAAGACAGATATGATGGGAGCTGGAATGCTTTGCTTGGAAAGCATAAGCAGATTTTCAAAACTACCAGTTACTTCTGGCTTCAAATTTGGAAAAACTCTGATACACCTCATTTACAAGCCAAATGATTTCTAAAAACCTATATCCTTCCTTTGGCAACCAAAATCTCATCATTTTTCCATTGGAGTGAACCTTGGCTTTTGCTGTGAAGCAGGAGTGGTTTGGGTGACTTCTTTTTAATTCTGTCTCCCTGGATATCCCTCACAGCTCACCCAGCTCCAAAACTAGACTCACAGGGATCTCAGAGGAGGGATTACAGGGAATCACTAAGCTCTAGATGAAGCTCAAAAGATCACAGCTCTTACTTTAGTGACCACCATCATTGGCCATACCCAAGGAACTTGCATGCTTAGGAGAGCGAGTTCACATCACCTGATATATAGGGAGAAGAAATTTATTTCTCTGTTCCTTAATTTTGCTACTCCTATACTCAAAAAAAGCCTGATCCTGTCCTCAGAGAGGTGGTGTGATTTTGCAGCTGACAGTCTTAGCAGTTGGCTCTTTGGTCAAGGTCAAGGAGCAGCAAAGAGGACTCTCTCTCCCCTAATGCTGGGATTACGTTTGTAGCTGGGTGTAAAAAAAAATTCCTTTTGCGGATTAAATGTACAAACTGCTGTAACTCTGCAAAGAAATCTCTTTGGGCAAGGGGCTGCCACTGCTGGGTACCATCTTCTCGTGTGGAAGTTTTCAACATAAAAAGAATTCACCCTCCACCACCTTTCTCTGAAAACTAGTTCATTGTCTTAGCTGTGAGTATTTTCCTTTTAGTAATTCATTTAATATTTGATCCTCATCCTCTAAATAATTCCTGTAAAGTCAATGTCTCTCTAAAGATCCCAAAGCATTGACAGTCATTGGGAATAGCCTGCGGAAGTCTCAGATTAAAGGATTTCAAAGCACTTTGCAAACTCTCATTAATGATTTACACATGCAAAATGCTTATTATCATATTTTAAGTATCCAGCCTGATTGCAGTGTTTTAAAACAGAGTTACAAAGTCACCCTGAAATATGTGTCAAGGTTATTAATGTACATTCTCTAGTTATGTATTAAGGAGCTTGCATCATACTACATTTTTGTTTGATTTTCATTAGAAAACTGGTTTTGTGCTGCTGCCAGATTTCTCAGAACAAACAACAGATGAAACTTGCTGCAGAGAAAACCTGAACCTTCTAAGACAGTACTGATTTCTCAGATATTACACAAACGTGCACTTGCTCACAACCTGTGTGTGAAAACAGAAAATATTTGTATAAGCAAGCGCGACCTCCACATTGTGCTTAATTTTGTTTGCATTTAGGGGAGGGGGCTCAGAAAGAGCTGAACTAAAGACCCTTGATTAAGACCCTCCATAAAGACTCAGTGATCTTTTCAGAGGAGTTGGAAGATTGATTTAAACAAAGGATTAGGCTCTTGTCCATCTCTAAGGAAAGAACATGAAATAATGTGAAGGACAGAAAATGTGCAAATCAGGCTGGTGTGACACATGCAGACAGTATGAAGAACTTAGTTTTGGAAAAAAATCCAGACAACTGAGTAGCTATTTAGGACCTCACCCACAAAAGGCTTCTTTAAGCTTTCAAGCAGTTTAAGAAAGTTCACACAACACGGGCTTCCTATTTCTCTTATTCTTTCTTTTATTTCCTTTCTTTATTTTTCCTTCTTTAACTGTTCTCTTCAGAAAAGTAGAAAAATCCATCTTCAGCCTATTGTTCCTCAGTAACCAACCATTACCTAAGGGATGATTTTGATGTAGAATTTTAATTTAAAGGCTATTATTTTTTTAACAAAGATCATTACTGCATCATTAGTAATTTGCAGGTAATTGCAAATTTCTTAAGAGGCAGCTTAGGTTTCAAAATACATAAATGAAGCCATGGATTTTAACTAGGGGTGGTGTCTTAGATACTCTAAGCAGCTTTGAAAAACTTGGTACTTTTTTCTCTGGTTTGTGGAAAGAGAAAAAAATAATTAAAAAAAATAATCAACTTTCACTATTTATTTTAAATAGGGGGGGGGGAAACAACAAACCCACAGTTTGAGAATTTCCAGCCCTGTTGAATTGCTGTTTTGTTCAGACTAAGTGGATCCTCCACTAGGATCTCTTTGGATACCTATCTCGTCAGATTCCACTGCAGGTCTCTTATCCCTCCTCTAAACACGGTTGTCCCAGAAGGAAGGATGTCCTGGGGTCCAAACCCTTGGATCAGTCACAGTTGGGCTCAGTCCTATAGACTGAGCTGTGACACTAAACCCGTGGTTTATTGTGGAAACAGCACCAGGAGAATGTGAATATAATGGGTATTCTTAATATTAAATAATTTACTGTAGCTCAAGTCTGTGTTTACTTCCTGACTGCCACAGATTTCCTTTGTAAAACTGGAGAAGTCATTTCAGGGCATATCAAAAAGTGCTCGCTGTCGTTTTCCACACCGACAGCCCCTCCCTTAATCCCCGTGCATTAATATTGTATTCGTAAAAGAGATAGCAATCCCTTCTCTTTTGTTTCTCAGGTCTAATCAGTTGGAACGCTTGTTGCTCGGTGTGTGGGGACTTGCCCTTTATTTGCCCAATGCAATGCAATCTCAGTTAGGACTTCAAAGAGCCGTTGGAATTCCAATTATAAATAATATGATAAATACCAATGAGGAAAGCCTCTTTTACTCCAGGCTGTTCCATTTGCTCACCAAGTGACCTCTGACAATTCATTTAGCCACTGTGCTTCGCTATTAAACCTAGATAATAACTAGAATTAAAATTTGCCAAAGGCAATGAAAAATTCAGCTGCAAGGGAAGTTCGAGGTAGCATTTTATATAGTGCCCAAAAACTGCAAAAGCAGTAAAAGTCTCAAGGTGTCCCACGAGGGATAAGGGGCTGTAAAAAGAGGGTGGAATGAGTACAAAACACTGTCTCTGGGACAGTATTTAGAACAGAGAAGGAACACAGGCTACGCTAAGCCTGGATTAATGACACAAAAGGATTCAACTACAGAACGTGAGCATAGTTGGGAGCTAAGGTTTTTCCTGCCAGGCATTTCCAGCTACATTCCTGTAGTGTTTGTTAAAGATTGTATCTGATTTGCGATTGTGGAAAGGTCTCCATGGGGCATTGTCCTGGTTCAGGCGATGTCCGGAGCCACTCAGCTCACCCTGGTGCAGGGAAGGAGCTGCCACCTCAAAGCCACCAACCACTCCTGGGCTCCTTCACACCAACCCTCCCACTGCCAGGCTCCATGCCTGGACCATCACCAGGTGTCCCCCTGCTTTATCTATAAAATTGAGCTACTGGGGCGATCCCTGTAATTAGGGGATGTGGTAGCTTTCCTCCCCAAGAACAGTGCCTGTGGTGATTTACAGTCAGTAAAAAATTGGATTTTCCTTTTTTTTATCTACAAGTTTTTCAGGTTTATCTTCACTTGGCTTGTGAGCACCATGTCATGTGAATTTTATACTGATATAACCCATTGTTTTCTCTCACCGTGGTTAAATTGCAAGAACCGGAATCTTACTAAATGATTTCTGAAAGAAAATAA
Organism: Calidris pugnax; assembly: GCF_001431845.1. Lineage (NCBI taxonomy): Eukaryota > Metazoa > Chordata > Aves > Charadriiformes > Scolopacidae > Calidris > Calidris pugnax. Next base: position 377,906 of record NW_015091408.1, on the reverse strand, counting down.
ACATGTATGAATCTCCATATACATATATATATATATATGAGACTCTTCAGCCAAATGAATCCTGCAGCACAGCTTTAATGTTACATAGCTCCTCAGTGGCAGAGCAGTGTTTAGGCAGATTAATTAGACTTAAATCTTAGGACCTTCCCATCTGCCTTTACTCCCCTTTTGCTTGGGGCCCTGAAAATGGTCTACTTTAATCAGAAAACTCTACTAATTTTCCCCGTTTCTCACTTTGGCCCTAAAAAACAACCTGGTCAAGGTGCAATAACACTTGACTCAAAAAAGAAAAGTCCAAACATCGCTAAGAGTGAAACACAAATCCACCCTTTTAGTGCAGACTGGGGATTTTTGGCCACCTTCTGGCAAAAAGTGAAACACCTATTTCATTCCTTGGGTTTCCCCCCTAGATCCACATGCTCAAAATCAATAAGAGACAAAAGACAGAGCTCTTACTTTGCAAAATAAAAATAAAAATTATTTGCCTCCCTGAAGAACAGCTGCCTTCAGTGAATAGGAAAGGCTTTATCTGATGTTTCTTATGCAGAAGGAATAGGCAAATTTGTTCTCCATTGCTCTAAGCAGCCTGATTTAATCTTGAAATATTTTAGACAAATCTGTATAAATGCTCTGGTAACCCCCCAGAAGGGTTGAAGGTGTGAGGATGCACAGGAAGGAGCACAATATATCCAGCAGGTGGTCTAAACGTGAATTTTCCTAACTAGAACAGAGCAAAGAGAGGTGGAAAAGGGACCAAAACATGGGAAAAATCAGCTACAAATACATTACGCCAACTTGCACCAGCCTTGGCTCCAGTCATTCTGTGAGGCTGCGAAGTTTTAATGAAATTCTGTATTTCAGCCTTAGAGCTTTACCTTCTCCTGAGGCGCTGGTGCATCTCTGAACAGGGAAGTGCCCTCTGGAGTCCTGTCACCAGGGTCCCTTTTCTCAGTCACACCACTCCCAAAAAGCTTTTTAGTCCCACGCTGAACTTTACCAGCTTCAAGCAACCATCAGGCCTCAGAACCTCATGGCAAAGGCCATCAAAACTGTTATTTCTTTTTCATATTCAAAGTGAAGGGCAGCAGTTGCGCGGCGCTCAGAAGATGACATCCTCCCTTCCTTGCCTTGTGAACAGGGAGGAAGGAGTCCTTTGTTCATAATGATTATTTACTTAAAACTTTCCTTCGTATCAGAAATTATCTATAGCTTGGGAGGATGTTAGCAGGGGTCCTAAGGCAAAAGCATTTATGGAAACTTGTGAGCTGAACAAAAGCTTTCAGGGTGATTCCCAGTCATTTACGCAGACAAAGTATCGTGCGTTGGGTGAGCTAATGCAATACAAGGAGCTGTATTGTACTCGTTAAGTGTGTCCCCAAATATGTAAGTGATCCCTATCCCTGACATTACAATAAGGTTTAAATTAAGAATACCTTTTATGTATTAAAAAAACCCACAACTCTTTCTGTTTTATAAGCTGGCACGTCAGCCAAAACACTCTTGCCTGCACTAACTGGTGGCTTTCTCAGAAACCAGTTTCCACTGAAATAGATTTCTCTGAATACTGATTTCCCTCTTTGTCTTTAACGTGATATCCCTGGGATAAAGATTTCCTCTTTAAAGGGTTTATAGAAACATTTTTAAATCCACATGTCTGGCTTATTCATAAAAATCTTGACAAAGTGACAGCCTTCATTTTCTCCAATTCTTTGGTAGTCTTACATTAAACTTACATCTCTCATTAGTGTTAAATTAAGCGCTCATCAGGATAAACCTATTTCTTGTGTACTTTTTCCCCCCACCACCCCGAATCTTCACCTTAGTAGTGTCACGGGAAACCACAGCTTGGATGGAAACACCAGTTTCAGGGTACAGTCCATTGCAACCTTCCCTTTCCTATGAGATTGTCCTTTTCAACCTGATCAAAAAGCTGGGAGGGAAAAAAAAAAATAATTAAATTTTTTTAAAAAAATGTCAACCCCCAACCCGACTGTGCGATTCTCTGTGACTCCATTTTGAGTCAGTGGCAGAAAAACGTGGGTGGCATCTACCTGCCTTTAATTGCAACACAGTCAAACCCTGCAAAGACACCTGAAACAAATCCACATGCTCCACTTGAACTCTATGCAAGCACTATTTGTAAAGCCTGAAGTGGCTGTTAGATAACACTGAGCTTTCTTCCGAGGAATCTATCCTGTGGGAGATGGGAAAACAGCTACAAATTTAATGAGTTGTTCCCCCCTCCATCAATACTTACTGGGAGGGGTAACAGCTGTATATTGTGAAGTTTAACGCCCTGTAAGGCATTTCAGAGGAAAACTCTCTTCTCTTCCACATTTGGGAAATGAAATTCCAGATTTGGGAAATGAAAATAAAACCCTATTCCCTGACAAAAAATGGTGCTACGGGTGCTCCCTCGAGTCCCTTTCACAGACTGAATTTGAGGGAGGGGAAAAAAAGCAACAAATAACAGGAAGCTTGATCAACTCCTGATATAACTGAAATGTGGTTAATGAATTATATCAAGTTCTTTTTGACCCATGAGATGTTAAAGTGAATCCTGCCTGCGGGGTGTAGGATGTATTTAGCACGCTATGTGAGGATCCAATAGCTCACAAACACAAACAGCGAGCAAAACAGTTTCATTACTCGCAGAAGTTATGTATGCAGCAAAGTTTGTTTTGCAACTAATTAGGACTTCATGCAAAAAGGGTGTCACATCCTCCAGGCAATTTGACTAAGTGTATAAAAGCATTTGCTACGTAGAACTCTTCTAATCACTTTTCTTAAACTCTTCTCCTTGGTGATCCGGGTAAGTCAATTTTGAATCAATTACTTATTGCTGTCTAAATATTATCAAATGATAGGTTAAACTTAGGAAATGGCAAGGGGGTATTCTTCCAGAAGTATACTTTCTATTGTTCTTTAGTTTTAAGTCAATATAAGTTTTACACTTCAGAGGTGAAAGCTGGCATTCGCAAACGACGTCGGTGTTCAGGACAACAGTTCATTTACACCAGGGGCGGCATATAAAACACCCTCAGAACTCTAAAGAGCCTCAATAATTTCGTGCTGGCAAGCATTCTTTTCATGTTATGAAGACTAGGTTTCATTAAAGAAATTATAATTTTAAAAAATTAATTTTTTTTTGTGACGTTCTCACCCTCAGCTCTCTCCAAGCAAGCGACGGTGTCTTTTAACAGTTGGAGAACTTGTCCTAAATATTTTCAAAATCCTAGAGACTGGAACTCAGGCTTCTCTTCCTAAAAAGCCACTTTACTACTGGTTTAGTTTAAAATCTGTTTTTAGTGCCGAATTCCAAATCTAGAAGGAATGTACAAGAAGGAATGTTCCTCCTTCACCTCTTTTCTTGAGGACTAGGACAAGCTCTGACAAATTGCCCGCCTGTGTTGGACCACTCAAAGATCTCTGCCCTTAACACTGATCTATGGTAGCAATTCTTTTTCCAAAGGCAAATTTAGTCCTTTCTGATCTAGCTCTTTACCTGGTCAAAATATTCTGTTGTTGCCTTTTTTTTTACCTTCAACTCAAAGGCATAGGATCAATTGGAAAAAGCTGAAGGTGCAGCCCTGAGGTCTGGAGAAGGCAACGATGGCGTACGGATGAGATTTTTAGAAGGAAACACAAGAAATTTGCCCTGAATTTTCTTTCTCCTGCAGACTCCTGGCGTAAACATTGGGACTCATTTAGGAAATCACTTCAAGCCCATCCTTTATGCCAGCCCTTAATCTCTTCCACATCAGTTTCATGCTGATAAAGTGAAGAAAATTATCACTTCTCCCTCACTCTGTTTCCCTTGCCTAATTACTGTGGGCACGATTGAGGGCAAGGATAGCCTGTTAATCTATAATTATACAATGCCCAAGAAAATCTGGCCTTGATATCAGTTACAGTTTTAAAGAGCTGTGTGATTTCAAATATAAGATAATGTAATCAAGGTGATATTTAATGAGACTAATAAAAGATGGGTGGATCTCCATCCCAGCTCCTACTGTTCCAATTCTAACCAGGTGAGATGAGGTAACTGGCTTCACCCCCATGTTTTGATTTTTCCAGCTCCATGAGGATTAAAATTGAAGTTCAAAACATGGAGTTGAGTTGGGGTTACAGCAAGGTTGGACTTGGCAATAGGAGTGAGAGCAGCGCAACACGTTGAAAATCCTGGGAAGAGGGCAAAAGAGGCAATAGCATAAGAGCATTTTAGGATAAAAATAGTGATGATGTAGAAAATACCATCAGATATTGAGACAATGAAGTTCAAAGGGGTAACCTAGGAAAGAGAAGAGTTACTGGATGGGGAAAGGAAATTGGACAAACATTTAACTATCACGTGAGCTATTTGCACCTTGTAATTTCCCCTTTTGCCAACAATCGCAATATCCAGCACACAACCCAATCTTCCCAAAATCTCGATTTCTACCGTGTAAGCATCTTGCTGAGCTAACGACTGCCTTTTCTCCCCCTTCCTCCTGTCTTTCAGGTCTGGATCTCTCACATGTCTCCCTACGAGTGCTGCCTGCCGCCGGGGGTGATATGTCCCGAGCCATTTGCCCTCACCTCCAACGAGACCTGTGTCATTAAATACCCCGACACAATAGTGGACATAGTGGAACCTGACTCGCCACCATATTCCGTGATATATCCCGGCCCAACTCTCACCACTTTCCCTCAGCAAACTATAGTGGGATCTACTGCGCTGTTCGATATGAGAAATTTATTCGGTTTCAAGGGATCTCCCAGTTTTAGGGGTATGTGTGGTTCTGGGACAGCGTGTAATTCAGGATTACCATTTTATGAGACGGGAAACTTTAACCCTTTTTATCCTTACTTCTCCAATCCGTTTCGTTATAGAACTTGCAGGCCAACCTAATTCCAACATGGATATCTGTGGATAAAGGGAAAAGCAGAACTGAACAGTAAGGACAGATCACGGCTAAGTCTATGGATAATGGATTACAGAAGTGCTGAGCTCCCACGGTTCCCAGTGGAGTCCATAAAAGCATGGCTTCCTGACATTAGACCTGCACGAGGACTAGAATTTCCAATCTGCAAGAAATTTAAATTCCACTGACCTCATTCAAAATTAGGATGAAATAAAATTTAAAAAAAAAAAAATAGAATTTTACCAAGAAACAAGATTTTCAAAAATATATTTTTGGTTCGATAAAACAGTGTCTCTCAATAAATTTAAGTTTTTATGCCAACATTGACTTTTTATTATCAATTTCTCTCAAAATAAAACACGTAAAATATTTCAAAAATTATATGACTGAAAATCTTGGGTTCCAAAAAGAAATTTTATCAAATTTCGTATTCACTTGTGTATTTTGCTGAACCAGCATTTACCATTAAAAAAATAAATCAGCTCTACTTAGCATTTCTTAAAATTAGGCATTCATAAGTCTTTTTTGTGCTTTATTTCTGCTTAGACCCATGAAGTGATGGCTTCCCAGCTTCTTTTTTTCTGCCTATATCTTGTTTGATTCAAGCCAGGGCAAAAAAAAAAAAACAACAAAACTTCAAGCAATTGTAATAGCAGATTTCTCTGTAAAATACATCTGATCAAGGAAGAACAATCATGCAAAATCATAGAACTGGAGATTCATTATAGACCCTCATGAAGTCCTGGAACTCTTCTGATTATATCCTATCCATCTAATTTTGTGCATGTATATTCAGCTTCTCAATTCCCATTAAATACTGTCATGCAGCATGCAGGTTTTGGGTTTCCTTTTTTCTCTCCACTTCATTTTTGAACCCTTGTGAGTCCCACCAGAGGTGGCATTGTCACCTTACTGAGGCTCAACACCCCCGCTGACATTAACTAATCACCACCCAATATTTATAACGTCAGTATTTTTCAAAAGTTCGTGCAAACTGCATTTCTGCATGCAAGAAAGACGCTGCTCTTCCTTGCCTAGGGCAGAGCCAGTCCACCTCCAAAGAGATTCACAGAAACCTGCATGGAGCACCATGAAAGCTCCTCCACACTCCTTCCCAGGCAGGTTCACACACAGCAGGTGGAATTTTTTGGATTAACTAAAGTACTAGAATGAATTTGACGGCTTGCTCACAAGGTTATTCCCCAAAAATAGGACAAAAATCATTGAGTAAGCATGGAGGGACAGCAACAGGGTACTATAACCCTCTCTCTGGGTCACATCGTTGCGCAAGAAGAACCTGCAACGTGAATACGTGCAACTTAATAGTGTGAAGCAAAGACATATATATATTGGCCAACACATGGCAATAGCTAGGACTAATGAGTTATTAGGCTGAGCATTAATGTGCTCATGTTCCTCCCCAGGAGACACTACGGACCCCACAGGGAGTGATTCCGCTTTTAATTATCTAAGTTTCGTGACTCAGAAGGATCATTCACTTCTCCCTCTCACTCAGTATTCTGTGTTTTCAAGTTTTATTTTTTTTAAAAAAAAGGACAAATATAAGTGGATCATTTTTGGCTGGGCCAGTAGCAGTAAATCCATGAAACTACATCAAAGTTCACAGCCTTAAGTCAGAGACAGAAGCTGCTGCCTCACAAGATTTTAAGAGATCTTTTCCCCACTGTAATTTCTAGGGGACTCTTTCCAAATATCCGCAGCAAATCCATGAAACTACATCAAAGTTCACAGCCTTAAGTCAGAGACAGAAGCTGCTGCCTCACAAGATTTTAAGAGATCTTTTCCCCACTGTAATTTCCAGGGGACTCTGTTTCCAAATATATCCCAGGATATTTTCTCCATCCTAATCTACTCAAGTTCCAAAGTCTGCAAATTAAATCCACAATGTCTTTTTCCATAAATCAAACCCAACTTCAGATGGCTCCTGTGTGATCCTTTCAGTAATAACAAATACAGTTTTCAGAATGCTTCATAAACATTAATTATATTTGTACACGTGCAGAGCATTGCAAAACTAAGCCTCTGCCTTTGGATTTAGACACCCAAATGTTGAGCAACACTTACACTTCAAAAATACTTGTATAAGGATTGCAAGCAGCATTTTCCAGGTGAGATCATTATTTTACATTTTTTCCATTTTTTTTATTTTAAGCAAATTGCCCCAGGCATAACCCAGTGTTTTTTTAAAGTGCGTGAGACAAATCCCAACACAGTGGAAGCCAAAGATCTCTCTTCCTTTCAGCAATCCGGTACAAATCATGCTCGGTTTGCCTTGTGCATGAAGACATACTCATAGAATGGTTGGGCTGGAAGGGACCTTAAGGATCATCTAGTTCCAACCCCCTGCCATGGGCAGGGACACCTCCCACTAGACCAGGTTGCTCAAATATATTCATGTATTTTAAATATCAGTACCCTGTAAGAGTCTAACCCCATGAAGGTGTCTCCAGTAGTGGTCTATTCAATAACAGATCAGCAAGTCAATAATTCGTAGCCACCTTCCACCACTAAAGACACCCCAACGTTTACTACCACCTCATCTACACATTTAGCCACAATACTTGTCCTCGTGCCTGCGGTGGAGGATCCTTCCTCACTTGGACCAAAGCCTGCAACCAGAGGATGGTGTCTGTCCTTTTTTTCTCCTTCCCCAAGGTTCTGTGGAAAACCTGTGTTGGTCAACATTACCATAAGTGACATTACATATGAGACACGGGTAATTTTGCTGTGAATACCCTCAGCCACGATGTGGCCCAGGCCTTTGGGCAATAGCCATGCTATAAAGGAGGGCAGGCACACGTGGCACTGGTGTGAGCACTGGGAAGCTCCACATGGCTGTGGTCTGCAGGAAGGGGAAGGACTACTCGGGCACAGATTGTGTACTAAAAGTCTGTGCTTATTCTCTTGCACAGTTTCCGTACAGCCTGGGTTTTGATTTAATCAGATTTCCACTCCCAACTCCCTCTAGCAATGGGAAGTGCCTCTCTGAGGGTCGGCCGGGGCAAAGTCATTCACTGGGAAATATCCAAGTGTCCTCAAGGAAAGAGTTTCGAAATATTTCTTAAGTGCTTTGTATTGATTTACATAGGCAAAGTGCCTATTATAAAGTTAATATCAGGTAACTCAATTTACAGGTCCTGGAAACAGATCTTTGCTGTCAAGTAGCTATTCATCTGGCTCAGGTGCATCTGATAATAAGCCTTGAATGTGCAAAGGGATTGTTCATCACTTTCAAAACTTTCCCATGCAGCAGACTCTGTGTTCCTGATTCTCCCAAACACCCTTCTCTTCCCCTCTTCAGTTTCAGAGAGTTTCTCCAATGTGCAGGACCAGTACAGACCACTCTCACCGTGTACGTTCTTGTTCTTTCCTTATTTCCTGAGTTTGCAAGTTTTACGTTGTTCATACCAAGTTTTTGGTGTGCCCTCTCAAGGAACTTTTGAGCAATAACACCTACGTACAGTTATTTAGCAAGAAACAAGTTGAAAATCCTCCTGTGAAACCTGTTTTTACTTTTCCTGCAAAGAACACTGGAAGAAATGAATAGGATGAATCAAAGCATATCTTATCAGACTCCTTACATTCAAATATTAAGTAATACCATAATTTTAAGTTATGCATAAAAGTTTCATTCATGATACTTTGTCAATATATCATTAGTTCTAGCCCTTGAGCTTTGAGCACTCCAGTGTCCATTAGAAGTCGCTCCCCCAGGGTGTGTGGGAGCAGAGGTCCGAGTGCTGGGCAGCGTTTCTCACCCTCTAACCGTCCCAGGTCTGCCAGGGATCCTGTCCTCACAGGATGATTCACATCAGATTTAGCTGCCTCACCCACAGATTGCTAAAAATACTTCCTTCGTTCTCCTGCATAATGTGTTTACATTCCTGTGGTTTGTTCCTGATTAAATAACTTCAGGTTTCCGTGCCATAAATTGTCTTTAAAATTCGAGATGAATGTGTGGGATTCCCCTGGGGGGAAAATTCACTTGTTAAATATATCCTGTTGAGGGCTGAGCTCAAATACTTTCAAAGAACTTTGGGAAGGCTGTACATCATCTTCTACAGTATTTCAAATCAGTCTTTCGGCAAGCTCTGATGCCACACAACAGAAAACTATCCTTCCTTTTTATATCCCAAGACGGATGTTGTATGTCCTCTACTCATTAAGGAACAACTAAACTCTATATCAAAGGTTCAGATCTGCACATGACATTTTAGATAAAATGACTGAAAATTATAGAGAGATGTTAAAGCTTGATAAAGCAAACCTGCACCAGCTGAGGGTCTAATTCTGTATTTCTAACGTTTTCTTAGGTCTCTCATCCCAACCTCTTGTTCAAAACATTCAAACTATGATGCTGAGGATCCCCTTCATGGGTAATTCTTTTACTTTTTTTTTTTTTTCCCCTCCTTTTTAGGAGGATGCTGAGGATCCCCTTCATGGGTAATTCTTTTACTTTTTTTTTTCCCCCCCCTCCTTTTTAGGTCAATCTGAACCTCTCATTTCAGTTTATACCCATCACCTTTCATCCCCCTGCCATACACCTCTACCAATGACTTGGCTCCATCTTCTCCTTAACTTGTGCTTGCCTGGAATGACAGTTCAGCCTTTTACTTTCCTGCATTCGTTCCTGATCTATAAAGGGTGACAACAGCTCCTTCCCCACCCTTCAACAGGTCAGACAGATGATCCTAGATGTGATCCTGTTCAGGGACTGTCCCTTATGTTGGTATTTCATAGCCAACACAATGTAGCCTTCAGTTTGATTATGACATTCCAGGTAATATAAAGCTGATGTACATAGTTATAATGAGACTGATCTGGTCCTCATCTAACTCTAGGAAACCAATCAGCATCTTCAGCATCGATTTTTATATACGTATTGAAGAAAGATAACAATTCACTTCAGGCAAGGGCTGATAACATTACACACGACAGAAGTTTGTTACCTACACGCTGCTGCCTGATGCTGTAGTGAAGAGCTGGGGTGGGTGAGAAAAAGGAAAACTCAAGACTGAAATGGAAAATGAGGCTGGTTGTGTAATACTGTGTGGGACAACCAGAGGGAGCTGTGGAGGCCAAACATGACAGAGGTAACTCGGCATCTTGTGTCCGCGTGACTCTGGTTTCCACCTACACAGCAACAAACAGGATTAACCAAAAAAAAAAAAAAACCAAACAAACAACCTGCTGGGATCAGGGAGAGAATGTAACGTAGGCACAAACCAAACAGATTGCAGGTAATTTAAATAACTTAATTTGCTTTCCTGCCCTGAACGAGCCAGCATTTTAATTTTATGGTATTGTGATATCTTTCAGAACGGTTCTGGTCAGCACGTGGTGAGGGAGATGTCTTTCTTCTACCCAACTCCCTTAATTCCCTTTCCTTCTGTGGTCCTCCAAAAATTAGTTCCTCTAAGTTTATAGCGCCAGCCAATATTTTGTGGACAGCTCTTTGTTATTTTTCTATATTCAAAAATCTAGTTTAGCTAGAAGTAAACAAAGAAGTACAAGTCCTGGGTTCTCCTACTGCACTCAGGGGTTTTTCACTGCTCTGCTAAGCCCTAGAAATGTGTTGGTAAAGACAAAGAAAAGCCAGTGAACCCCAGCCTCCCCCAAAATTGTAGGAGTCCTGGCAAGGCTGGTAAGCAAGAAGCCAGCCAGCACACACCATGAGGCCATCATACCATCGTCTCTCCTTTTTACCCACCAAATCTTATCAAAAGACCTTCAAAAAAGGGTCTGTCCCTTCACCCTGTCATATACCCAGTCCATGGATTTATATTTTTTTTTCCAGTAGCTGAAGAGATTTGTTAAATCATCTGCCATCAATTAGGATTTATGGGGTGTTTCTGGAAACACCCTGCATAATTAAACACCATGGGAATGTTCTGAAGACTGCAAATGTTTCACAAACACTTATTAATACGTTACCTATGCAAATAGCTGCATTATGATAATAGCTGGAGGTGACGCCTAGTGTTGGGCAATAGCATCACCTTTAAGGAGATATATCAAGGTCATTTCTGGCATTGTCCTAATTATACTGTGATTCATTGCCTCAAACTTCGGATTATTCAACTTTCACTTGTAGTTTGTACAAAAATCAGAGCGCCACAGTTTCTGACAGTGTAAAAAAGCAGTGGATCTATACATTAATACAGAATTAACTCTTGCTACTGTTCTGCACCTGTTTCAGTTTATACTTGCCTAATGAGCAGAATTCTTGCTGATATAAAACATGTTGAGATGATGTAAGCAAGTAGAGCCTCTTTGAAGTGAAGAGACTGAATGTTGCAGACCTGCATCAGCAGAGCATCCATCCCCAAGCATTTTCCTTTGATTATTTCTTCATTAGCAAGCGCTCCTGACTCAGCTTTACAAACAAAACTTCTGTGCTCTGAAGTTGAACAGAACTGGTTTGGCCACATAAACCATATCTGAGTGAGGCAAGAGGTGTTATTACCCCATCCCTGCCTTCCACAAGGATATAATTTTCTAAAACAATTTAAAATTAATAGGCACTGACAATATTAACCTTCTATATTGTGGTGTATGCAGTCTGCATTACTCTTTGCCCTGTATTCCCTTTGTTAGTCACTCTAGACAAGACAAAAACTGGGGGGGGGAAAAAGACAACTCTGTATAGTTTTGCTACATTATGGGAGAATTTTGAAGAGTTAATTATGTTGTAGTTTAGGGACTGCATGTTAATACGACAGCCAGGATTCAGTTCCTAGTTCTGTCAGGGATCTCCCAAACACCACAGAGATCAACTGGGAGGAAAATCTGGAGTGCAGATCTCGAATCCTTTTGCAGGGGAGAATTTCATACTTCTTGTATGTGCTTTAATATCCATGTTTTGAAAGAGCAATTTTGGGGTGCATCCTCGGAGGGGAGTGGTCTTCCAGTTAGGAATCACCAAAGAGAGCCAAGAGATACTGAAAACGTAGGGAGGAGAAGAAACAAAGAAATCTAGAAGCTGTATTTTTTCAGCTGAATTGAGGGCTCCTCTGACATATATGATGTTCATCTGGCCTTCCTAGGACCAACTCATGAAAATCTGATGCTGCCTCTGCCACGGCACCTTCCCACAGGCTGAGCACTGCCCCAGCCAGGACGGAGGGATTCAATTCTGCCCCTGTGTGCGGGGAGGTGCTGTGCATGATGGGAGGCTCCATGGACACAGAAGCTCCCATGGACACAGAGGCTCCCTCCGGTGGCAGAGGCCACCAAGAGAACCTTGTCCAAGTGTGCCTGCAGCACACCCATTTTCCCAGAAATCAATTCACTCTTCCCCTCTGGAGGGAATAAAAAGGCAGGCACATTTAAATGCATGTGTTTATGACACGATGCATTGGTGGCATTAATTATTCTTACTTTATGAGGCATCCCTAAAGATCCCCTGGGCTGTGGAGCTTATCAGGAATATTCTGGAGACATCAGGAAGCAAGATTTCAAAGAAGTTCACAAACATTTGTTAGTATGTCATACTTGGAAATTATTTTATGTTAATAGTAATAGCATCCCAGTGGATTTAGACTGCTCTGACCTCATGCGGAATGAAATATGTAAAGCATTTATTTAATCAACTCCTCATTTAAAGCCTCATAATTGGAGATGGCTACATTTTTCTTTAAAAGATAACTCTGTGACAGTTTTGCTCTTTAAAGTTTCTGCACCCGATACTTCCTCTGGCGTAGGCAAGAACACATCTGTATCCTCATTAACGAGCTATCAGATGAAAAACAAGCCCTGTGTTTCTAGAGTTTTATCTCGGCCAGGAGACAAGTGCTAGATGATAGCTGGTATTTCCAATAAGGAAAGTAAATCCTGTGTGTGCTGACACACTGTGCCACTGACATCTCGGAGACTCCCTTTAGCAAAGATAAGTCCCCAGGAGTCTATTAATTCTCAGCGTATTTTTAATCCTTAATGAAATCAGTGGAGCAAAACCAGGAAATTTCAAGATGAAAGAACCTGCAAGTTCCCATCTGCATTTTGGATTATTACCTAACTCAGCTCTAGATAATCATAAACAGTGAGCAAAACAATTACTGCAACTACAGGAGTAATGCATGCAACAAAGTTTGCTTCATAAGTAATTAAAGCCCTTTACACAAAGGGTGTCTCAGCTCCTCCGGGCGATCTGAGAAAAGGTATAAATACTCTCTCCCGCGCAAGGCTTTTCAAGCTACTTCTCTTGACTTGTTCTCTCCGGTACACTGAGTAAGTCTGATTTGACCACTATAAAAACCTTGAGTTTAATTTTGCTTTAGCATGATTTTTTTTTTTTTTTAAATCGGGACTAAATCTGGCATAAAAGTTCTGACTCTCAGAGACATTAGTAAGCATCTTTCTATAGATGCTCTCTATGCTGGATAAAGGATGTAAAAATAAAAGCAAGGGCTTTTCAAGACTGCTTTGAGCTGTTAATTTTACGGGGAGAATTAGGAATTTCATTCTATTAATTCTGAAAAATTTTCAGAGGGGCTCCGAGGATAGATTTCAACATTGGTTTTGCATATATGGCATGATATGGGGATTCAGCAGCTGTTAGGTGGGGGGATTTGATAGATAATTATCCTATGATTCTATAACTATTGAAGTCAAATCCTTGCTGGAAGTCAGTTCTGTGTAGCTATAGGCATACAACGTTGCTGCTATTGGTAATCTACCCATCCTCAGCTCATTTAATTGGAGTCACGACGAGCTACACCAAGTGATTATTAGATATTATTACTTAACGTAACTGGAAATAAGCTTTCATGTCTAACTATTAAAACTTTGCTATTATTTCAATGTGTTTTTACAGAAATTAATTTACACATTTTTTCAGATCAAAGCTACATTCTAACCTAAGGGTGTTTGGGGGGAAATGCTATGCATGGGGTTTTTGCCTTTCTTTTTTTTTTTTTCCCCAGAATGATGCATTTAAGGATACTTTTGCTTTCCTCTGAATATAGTTGAGACAAGTAAATAGCCCAAAAAGCTCATTGCTTTGCCCATTTCCCTGTGCCAACGTGTTGCTGGCCCCAGGGCAAAACAGCACCGAGCTCCTCAAGTGAAGAAAAGTCACTTTCAGGATATTTCTACTTGCTGCTTGGCAATATAATAGTTTATTTATAGAAAGTGTTGCTGGCTGCATATTTTAGGATCCTGTATATTACTCCTCCGTAGATGAGATTTACTGATTTCAGAGATCAGCTCCAAATCACCCACCATCTGCCTTCCAAACATTCTGCATTTTCTGTAAGGATCCTGCAAAGCTGCCATCTCCCCTAGTCCTCATCTTCCGCATGTTCCCAAGGACAGCATTTCCAGTGCCTGCAGCACACAGGACTTAACTGAGAATAAAATGCTATTTTTGCCTTATTCCTTGCTATAAGCTATCTTTGATTTACAATTTTTTTTTAAAAAAAGCACAATGCTATACCATGGAGAATTAGCTTTTATGTGAAAATTTAATCTGGAGACAGAAATAAACACTATTAAACGCATATACTCCAGCTGAAGCTGTGATTTTCTTATTTGGGTTGACAATATGACCGACAACATAAATATTTCAAGTGATGTGTCTTACTTACTAAACCAGTATTTTTAACCCTCCATTTATTCTTAACCCTTCACTTTTTTGTGTTTTAGTGGAACATTTTAATGCCTGGTAATAACAGGCATCCGCAAGGAAAAGGATAAAGGAAATTAAGCAGACTGCTAAACAGATTACCCAACTCTTAAATCTATTACAAATACAGATATATATCCCCCCCTCTCCCTTACACCCCAGCTGTAAATCACAGGCACTGCTCTGAGAAGCTGCGTGTGGGAGGAAGGGAGATGCTTTGAGAACTAGTTCAGACCTGTCTCCAGGAAATATTACACGGGACTGGAAGGTTTCAGAGCAGACGGCTGTTTGGGAGGCAGCACACAAAGAAAGGGGAGGATTTTTACTCCAAGAGGAAGAAAAGCAAAAAAAGAAAGCTTAAAGCAACAAATTAGAAAGGACAAATAGGCGTCAGCTAAGTAAAAGGTGACAGATACAAGGAAAGGAGCTCAGCTGCTGTCTTTATCCAAATATGTCTGTCTAAAGATCACTTACAGCCAAGCTTAGAAGCGTCAATAACCAAGTGCATGTTTTTGAGGTGGGTTGGGGTTTTTTTTCTTCTAATTCTGGACATAAATTGCAGGCACTCCCCTACTACAACCAGGCGATGGCCTCCAACCAGCTGGCATGCACCAACCCCTGCGAGGCCAAGTGTCCCCAGCCCCTGGCCACCAGCAGCAACGAGCCCTGCGTGGTGACCTGCGGTGACTCCCGGGTGATTATCTACCCACCGCCCGTCGTTGTCACCTTCCCAGGGCCCATCCTCACCACCTACCCCCAGCAAACCGTCGTGGGAGCCTCTGAGCCCTCCGAGGTGACCCTGGCAGAGCCCCCAGCTGCAGCACCTCTGCCAGCAGAGGTGACAGGGAGGCTGGAGGCAGCAGCAGAGAAAATTGCCCCCAAGATCATTGCCCGACCAGAGCCGCGGTGTGCCCCAAAATACTCCTACACCTATTCTTCCCAATGGACACATCCATGCAATTCGTACCGCTCCGGGAAACGGTGGACATACTGAAGCCCAGCTGTGGCGTGCACAGAGTAATTTAAAGCAGCAGCAAAGGAAACTCGAGATGTAAATTGGGGGTGGAGCTCATAGACGCCAGCCCCAGTGCTGGGTTCTGCCTGGCTCCAGCTGAAAAGAATGAGAGCTGTAAATGCTGAGCACCTGGGAAAGGCAGGCTCATGTGTGCACTTTCTCATTTTGTCTTTAGTTTAGATCTGTTAGCCTCTTGGCTTCCCAATTTAGTCATCTGCTTACGTTGTGCTTTGTTTTATTTCGGTTATACTATTGGCACTGAACTTAGAGAGGTGACTTAGGATGCTAGAAATTGCACACAGCAACTGCACCAAAGGAGAAAAACCATTTTTTTTATAGACTGTAACACGTTGACCCTGGTGATTAGCCAGAGCCTCACTGAACCCCTGGAAAGATGGTGTTTATACTCTGCATGATTTTGTTCCAGAATTGTAGAAAAGCTGTCTCTTTCCAAATAAATTTTCTGTACCAAAGTATGTCTTCTAGTTTTCATTACTGCATAATCATTCTCTTCTTTATCAATTGAATTTGTGGAATATTTATCCTCAGTCATAGGTATTCCATGTTTCTTCTTTGAGTGCAAATGTCACAAAAACCCAGGAATACTGTTCTACACAATGTCATTAAACACGTGCTGAACAATTGACACTCTCCAGGACCAAGCTGAGTCGCTGGCAGTTGCTGCTTGTAAGAGCAGTCCCTGCAAGTACTTGGGCAATGCTCAGCTCCAAATTTAGCATGTCCATCTCAGTACAGAGCAACTTTTCATCTCTTTGACCCAAACCCAAATCAAGACATGAATACCTGGGTGCAGCTGGCAGGCTGGAGAAACGTGCAGCCCATGCAGGGCCCTCTGACACATAGAATCATAGAATTTTCTAGGTTGGAAGGAACCTTTAAGATCATCAAGTCCAACCATCAACCTAACGCTGCCATAAACACCCCTACATGGTGCAGAGCTTCCCTGAGGTCACGAGAGAAGGTTGCCCTCAGGCTACCTAAAGGTGATAGCACTGGTGAATGCACTGGCCACCTTGCAGGGTGCAAGCTCTGTGTGTCACCTGGAGCATCATCACTCTCCAGTGGGAACAGGGTGCAGAGTATGAATGGGGAAGAAATACGCCACGAATTTAGCTTTCATTCCTGTACAAACCTCACATAACAAAAAGTAGTACTTCACCTTTGAAATCTCTCTTTCGTAATAAAGCTAATCATTCGCTAGTAACTCCCCTACCTTGAAGTTGAAAAGCTTTTTTCTGAGAGAAATTCAGAGCTTCCACAGCTGTTTTTAGCAAATGGATTGCCATCTAGGGGCCTGGACACAAGTCTTATGAGGAGTGGCTGAAGGAGCTGGGGATGTTCAGCCTGGAGAAAAAGAGGCTGAGAGGAGACCTTCTCCCTCTCTACAGCTCCCTGAAAGGAGGGTGTAGCCGGGGGAGGGTCAGTCTCTTCTCCCAAGGAACAGGCAATGGAACAAGATGAAAAGGCCTGAAGTAGTGCCAGGGGAAGTTTAGGATGGATATTAGGAAAAATTGCTTCACTGAAAGGGTTATCAGACATTGGAACCAACTGCCCAGGGCAGTAGTACAGTCCCCAACACTGGCTATATTTAAAAGCTGGGCAGACATGGTGCTGAGGGACATGGTTTAGTGGTGGTTTTGACAGTATTGGGTTGATGGTTGGACTTGATGATCTTAAAGGTCTCTTCCAGTCTCAACCATTCTATGATTCTGGGATTCAATCTGACGTTTCACATCATTGCTCACTTGTTGACACAATTGCAGCCACAGTGAGGAACAAATTCAGACCCAAAAAAATTGTTCATGGAATGCAGATTCTTTAATGTAGATGGAACATACAACGGACAGCGACAACAGAAAACGAAACAACACAGAAACAATTAATTGGAAACACGACAATCATAAGGCTGCAGCAAGGTATCACCCAGGGTTCCACCTCAGAGATTTCCCCTCCTATCACATGTTGGGGGTCTCAGAGCCAGGAAGAGCAGAGAAGACTCATCCAAGGATGAGAAAAGTTCCGTTGTATGGCAGATAGAGGGGAGTTTTTGGAGGTAGAGCTGGAAACCCTAAAGCCTCCAGCTGGAGACCAGTAAAGTTACTCTGTGCAAATAAACAAGGACCATAGAGTTCAAGTAGCTGCTTTCTCACAGCCTAAAGAAGGGTTGAAAGCTGTGTTCTACATCTGGTGGTAAAGGAAAAGAGGTGCTATCTGTGGAGACCGAGAGCAGAGGCAGCGCTGAACTCCGTGGATCTTTGGGATTTAGCAGGGCCCGCAGTTGCCACTGAGGTACCTGTGGCCTCGGCGCAGGCCACCGAATCCGCAGCTCCCAAAGCCTCCATAGCCCCCAGAAAGACCATAGCCTCCAAAGCCTCCATAGCCCCCTTGGCCTCCAAAGCCTCCATAGCCTCCATAGCCCCCAAGGCCTCCGGACAGCCCAGAGCCACCAAAGCCTCCAAAACCACCACGGCCTCCAAAAGAGCCACCGTAGCCCCCGGCAACGGCAGGGGCTCCCAGCGAGCCAACAACGCTGGACTGTGGGAAGGAGCTGAGGATGGGTCCAGGGTGGGTGACCACCGTGGCCGGGGGCTGGATCACCACCGTGGAGTCGGGGCACTGGCGCACACAGGGCTCATTGCAAGAGTCAGCCACGGGGGCCGGGACGGCCACCCCACAGGAAGGGATGCACAGGCTGGCACAGGACATCTTTTGGTTCAGGAGATGAAGCTGCAAGACAAGGAAGAGCCACAACTCAGTGCAAGCTTGGAACCAAGGCTCATGCATGTGTACCAGGACATGCTCTGTGTCATCTCTGGTGGTCAGAGGAGAAGGCATTCCAGAGCTGAAATGCTGCTGTAAACCCCCTGCTCTCCCTCATGGTCCTTCAGCCTGACTTGCCAATGGGAGAGAGGGAAAACGCCCTCCTCCAAAGCAGATGGAAAATCTCCCAGCTCCCAAAGGACCCGAGCATATGGACATACTCAGGATATCATAAGTTTAAAGACAAGTTTAAATTTCCTTCTTTACATAGTTCTGAAAAAGCCCCATCACATCCCAACTCTGCACTATGAAAGCGTGGTGGAACAGGTAGCAAAGATGCCTTGAGAAATCCACCACTGAGGAAAGAAAGATGGAGGTCCGACTCGGACTTACCACGATGATCAGGAGAGTCAAGCGGAGGAAGGTGGATAGAGGGCTGTGGAGCCCTCAGCTCTTTTATACTTGTCCCAGACTGCCTGGGGCAGTGGCCAGGGGGTGGGGACAGAAACCCCAGGTAATCATGAAATCCAGTGGAGAAGCCTCATGAAAGGAATTACCATGCAGAACAATTATATCTGTCATAATTGTGTATAACAGTGACCAAACGTGCCCTGGAGAATGAGCAGGTAATTGGAAGGATAAACTCTGACACAACATTGCATGAAAGAAATGGCACTGTTGTAGCTGACCTGGCGGCACCAATAAATCCTGATGTGTCCCTAATCCCCCAGCTTTTCCTTACCTGAAAAAGTCTTGGGCATCTTGCAGAAGTGTTTTGCAATCCTGCACACAGCCATCATGCCAGTCATTACCTCCCTTTTACAAGCTGGTAAACTGAGGCATCAGGAGGTTGGGCAAAAGAAGAAATCATTCCGCGTGCTCTGAGTGACTCCCAAATGCCAACTGTGTCCCCATGCTGGGGCCTCAAAGCAAGACAGAATGGCCGAGGAGACCGCAGTACTGGGTGCAAGGGGCATCCCTAAGCCTAGGACATTTTCCTGCCACTGCGTGACTGGTTGATTTTCAACTCCCCGATTCACTTGATGGTCCTGCAAAGAGCAGAGCAGATGGATCCCATGTGAGAGGAAGCTCCGTGTTTGAATAGTGCTGGCCCAGAGGTGGGAAGGAGGGCAATGGGATCAGGAATTGGGGAGCTGAGTGAGTGGAGACGTGCACAGAGGTGCAAGGGGGCAAGAACAGGACCAAGACATTCTCAGATCCTTCAGCTATGTGTCTGTGAGCATGGTCATCCCTGAATCCTCTCAGGAGAGATTCAATTACTCAGCTGGGCAATGAGGGATGTGCCAGGAGATGGTGGCCAAGTACCCACAGACCACCAGGCTGCATGTGGCCACACTACCTACAGGCACAGGTACATTGGGTGCTGCAGGCTCCGCGTGCATGGGTGGCTGCTGATGCTGAGTGTGACGCAGTTGAACACAGCAATTTTCTGCAAGATGCTCAGGATTCTTCTAAGTAAGCAAAGTGAGGGATTAGGGACAGATCAGTGTTTATTGGTGCCATGAGTTCAGCTACAGCAGCGTCTTGGCTTTCATGTAGCGCTGTGTGAGTTTATCCCTCCCATCAACTCTTCCTTCTCCAGAGCACAGCAGCAGGGCAATGTCCTCAATGGAAGAGATTTGAATGTCTCTCATCACAGTCAGTGTCATGAAGCTTGTCCGCTTGATCCCATGATTACCTGGGGTTTCTGTCCCCACCCCCAGGCCACTGCCCCAGGCAGTCTGGGACAAGTATAAAAGAGCTGAGGGCTCCACAGCCCTCTATCCAGCTTCCTCCGCTTGACTCTCCTGATCATCGTGGTAAGTCCGAGTCTGACCTCCATCTTTCCTTCCTCAGTGGTGGCTTTCTCAAGGCATCTTTGCTACCTGTTCCACCACTCTTTCATAGTGCAGAGTTGGGATGTGATGGGGCTGTTTCAGAACTATGTAAAGAAGGAAATTTAAAATTGCATGTACAATATCCTGAGTATGTCCATATGCTCGGGTCCTTTGGGAGCTGGGTGATGTTCCATCTGTTTTGGAGAAGGGGGTTTTCCCTCTCTCCTGTTTTTCTCTGACCATCTGAGATGACGCAGAGCATGTCCTGGGACAAAGGGTCCAAGTGTGATGAGAGCCAGGAGGGATTCGTCATCAGGCCTTGCACTGAATTGTGGCTCTTCCTTGTCTTGCAGCTTCACCTCCTGAACCAAAAGATGTCCTGTGCCAGCCTGTGCATCCCTTCCTGTGGGGTGGCCGTCCCGGCCCCCGTGGCTGACTCTTGCAATGAGCCCTGTGTGCGCCAGTGCCCCGACACCACGGTGGTGATCCAGCCCCCGGCCACGGTGGTCACCCACCCGGGACCCATCCTCAGCTCCTTCCCACAGTCCAGCGTTGTTGGCTCGCTGGGAGCCCCTGCCGTTGCCGGGGGCTACGGTGGCTCTTTTGGAGGCCGTGGTGGTTTTGGAGGCTTTGGTGGCTCTGGGCTGTCCGGAGGCCTTGGGGGCTATGGAGGCTATGGAGGCTTTGGAGGCCAAGGGGGCTATGGAGGCTTTGGAGGCTATGGTCTTTCTGGGGGCTATGGAGGCTTTGGGAGCTGCGGATTCGGTGGCCTGCGCCGAGGCCACAGGTACCTCAGTGGCAACTGTGGGCCCTGTTAAGTGGCACACCGTGTCTAGCAACTGATAGAAACCTCTGGAAAATACCCTGGCACATCCCAACGCATCATCTGACAAAAGGATATCCCTTTGTCTTTGGTGGACCTCTGAACTTGAATGGCTGATTCCTGCTCAGGGTCTAACTCTATCTTCCTCCTTCACTGCTGATCATTATTCCTTCAAAGCTCGTTGACTCCTGATGACAGAGACCCACACTTGGTGCCTACTCCTGCAGTGCGGCTGATGCTCACTGTCGCTCTGCCCATTGCCAGGAGATGTGGCTGCCCTTGGCCGGGACTGTGCTTTTCTCCCAACTCCCCCCTCCCCTGGAAGTGAAATAAAAGCTGTCTTGCATCGCAATGTTGACTCATGGTATTTCTTGATCCTTCCTTCTTCTTTGCCACTTCCCCCAAACCTCAAGCAGTCTGGGCTGCTTGACTCTCCCACGGTGATGCCCTTGGAGCCTTTGGGCAGTTTGCTCAGGGTGTAACAAGTGATGATGATGGTCCCAGCGGGGTCTTGTAGAGCACATCCCCCTGAGCTTTCTCTGCTCTCCCATCATCCACAAACACAACACAGCCCCAAAGTCCACTTCAAATATGTGAAAGGGCCACAGGTGTCTTGCAGCAGCTCTTGCAAATCCTCTGCTAAGCCATTGTGCCTGGCACCATCTCCTTTTCTTGGCTTGTTAGAGGTAACCTCTGAAGGTCCTGGGAAATGGAGAGACACACACTGCATGTACAGGACACTTGGACATGCCCCTGTGACCAACTAAATTTGGGGGCCACTGGGAAGGGGTAAGATAGACATAACTAAATTCCCTGGCAGAGCTGAGGAATGGCCATTGGTATCCAGTGACAGGAAGCACACAGCTCTTTGAGGAGGAGGTTGGACTTCCTGCCCTCCTGAGGTCCCTCCCTTCTCCATGAATCTTCTGATCTTATGATCCTGGTACTGCAATGAGGTCTTGGTCGGAGATAGTTCTGGCAAGAGGTATCAGCAAGGGTAGTGTGGCAGCACATTAGTCACTGCTGGGGAGCTCAGGAAAAGATGGGTTGTCCATCCCCACATCTTCCCAGGTTCTCCTACATTGACTCTGGGCCATCTGCTGGGGTCTGGCTCACATGTCCTCTCCCCTATGTGTCCTCTGATGACTCAGTTGTGGAATGGGGTTCTGATGACCCCATCATGGCTGCTGTGGGTTGTTGTTTTGAGGGTGTGTGGCAGTGTAGGCTACTTTGTGCGCTGGTTTGTGAGGAAGCACAGCAAAGGGCCAGTAAAATCTGATCCAGAGCACCAGGCTGTGGGAATCTCTCCTGTTGTTCCTGGGCAGAACTGTCTGAATTCCTGGAAGAGCTTCTCTTCAAGCAGTGGGGGAAAGAGGGCTGAAAGTGCTCCAAGGAGCAGTGGGAGAGGGAGAAAATTAGGACAAGGATGTGTAGGGGTGCAATAATGTGGAGGAGACGATAGAAATGTAGTTGGGGAGGTACTTGCAGTTTCTCTCCCTCTACACTATCAGCCTGTGATGTCTCAAGTGGTTCTGACCTGGGCCTTTGGCCCTGGGGTGACTCCAGTGATGACCTAGTCCCCGCAGCCCTGGGGTGGCGGGGGGAAAGACAAAGGGCGAAGAGGAAGAAGCTTTTGTAGAAGGAGACAAGCACTGTCTTGCTCCGGGTGAACACCTGGCAAAGGGATGTTATGTCCAAGGGCAGGCAGAAGGGAGCTATGCAGCTCTTGCACATGCCCCTGATAAGGCCCTGGGTGGGAGATGGCTGAGACACTCCTGGGAACTCAGGATGCCACTCTGACTATTAGGTATGGAGGAAGGACTAAATAAATCAAGGTTCAAGATTGTGATGCAAGACAGCTTTTATTGCAGTTCCAGGGGAGGAGGGAGTTGGGAGAAGAGCAGGGCCCACACCAAGTGCAACACATATGTCCTGGCAGTGGCCAGATGATAGCAAGTATTAGCTGTGCTGCAGGAGCAGCCACCCAGAAAGGGGCTGTGTCTTCAGGGGGCTGCAAATCCTGGAGTGAAGCTCATGTGGGGCAGGAGGAAGGGAGAGTTGAGCCCCGAGCAGACATGAGGTGTCCGTATTCTGCAGCCCAGCAATGCCAACGGGATGTCCTTCCTTGAGGCGTTGTGTGGGAATGTGTCGGGGTCTTTTCCAGAGCTCTCCTTCATCTCTGGCCTGACCCAGTGTGGTGTTTAGCAGGGCCCACAGTTGCCACTGAGGTACCTGTGGCCTCGGCGCAGGCCACCGAATCCGCAGCTCCCAAAGCCTCCATAGCCCCCAGAAAGACCATAGCCTCCAAAGCCTCCATAGCCCCCTTGGCCTCCAAAGCCTCCATAGCCTCCATAGCCCCCAAGGCCTCCGGACAGCCCAGAGCCACCAAAGCCTCCAAAACCACCACGGCCTCCAAAAGAGCCACCGTAGCCCCCGGCAACGGCAGGGGCTCCCAGCGAGCCAACAACGCTGGACTGTGGGAAGGAGCTGAGGATGGGTCCAGGGTGGGTGACCACCGTGGCCGGGGGCTGGATCACCACCGTGGTGTCGGGGCACTGGCGCACACAGGGCTCATTGTAAGAGTCAGCCACGGGGGCCGGGACGGCCACTCCACAGGAAGGGATGCACAGGCTGGCACAGGACATCTTTCAGGCAGGCAAGGAGTCCTGGAAAAGACACCAGGGATTAGGAAAAGGCCCGGGGAAGGGGCTGTATTGGGGGAGGCAGGGAGAGATTCCCAAGAGGCTTGCAGGAGCTGGACTTACCCAGTTGATCAGGAGAGTCAAGTGGAGGAAGGTGGATAGAGGGCTCTGAAACCCTCAGCTCTTTTATACATGTCCCAGACTGCCTGGGGCATTGGTCCCAGGGTGGTGGCGGAAACCTCATGTGATCATGAAATCCAGCGCACAAGCTTCATGACACGGATTTCGTGTGATTTGAGAAAATTACATGACTCTTTAATTGGGACAATGGCATGCTACTGTTCCAAGAAGAAAAAAGAGGCAATGGGAGGGGCAGATCATGATAGATTACTACAGGAAAGACAAGGCAATGCTCCAGCACCAATAAATGTAAATGTTTCTCTAATCCCCATTTTGCCTACGAAGAAACAAGCTGTGGATTTTGCAGAAGATTGCTGTGTTCAACGCGCGTCACACACAGCAGCACCAAAACGTGCGTCCAGAGTCAGCAGTTCCCAGGGAGCCTGTGCCTCTGGGGAATGTGGCCACGTGCGGCCTGTTGTTCTCTGAGTGCTCGACCACCATCTCCTGGCACAGTCCTCAATGCCCTGCCAAGTATTTTCGTCCCTCCAGAGAGGGCTCGGAGAGGACCATACTCACAGACATATGATCAAGGAAGCTGAGAGGGTCCTGGTCCCCTCCCTTCCTGCCCTCCAGCTCCCCTGTGCATGTCCCCCCTCACACATCACCTTGCCAACTGACCTCACTGCTCCCCACCCATGTCTCTGTTGAGACCCTGTGTATTTGGTTCTTTGACCCACACAGCAAAGAGTTCCCCTGCTCTTTACATGACAGTGAATCGGGGAGCCCCAAAGAAACCCTCTCAAGAAGGGGCATGGAGATGGCCAAGACTTAGGGATGTTGCTGACCTGTTTCCCCATAACGCCCACAGCCCTCCTAGGCACTGGGAGATGGTGAGTTTTTGGGAGTCACTCAGAGTGTATGGAATGGCTTCTCACTTTGAACAACCTCCCAGAGCCTCAGTTTACCAGCTTGTAAAAGGGCGGTAATGACAGGCGTGATGGCTTTGCACAGGATTGCAAAGTGCTTCTGCAAGATGCTCAGGACTCTGCGACAAAGGTGGGGGGATTAGGGACAGATTGGCATTTATTGGTAATGCCATGTCAGCTACAACAACAATTTCTCTTTCATGTAATGATGTGTCACGGAGGAGGCAGGTAATCCTCTCACAACATAATCTCTGGCATGAAGTTTGTATCCTGGATTTCATGATTACCTGCAAGTTTCCGTCACCACCTTGTGACCAATGCCCCAGGCACTCTGGGACATGTATAAAAGAGCCGAGGCTTTCACAGCCCTCTATCCACCTTCCTCCACTTGACTCTCCTGATCAACTGGGTAAGTCCAGCTCCTGCAAGCCTCTTGGGAATCTCTCCCTGACTCCCCAACCCAGCCCCTTCCCCGGGCCTTTTCCTAATCCCTGGTGTCTTTTCCAGGACTCCTTGCCTGCCTGAAAGATGTCCTGTGCCAGCCTGTGCATCCCTTCCTGTGGGGTGGCCGTCCCGGCCCCCGTGGCTGACTCTTGCAATGAGCCCTGTGTGCGCCAGTGCCCCGACTCCACGGTGGTGATCCAGCCCCCGGCCACGGTGGTCACCCACCCTGGACCCATCCTCAGCTCCTTCCCACAGTCCAGCGTTGTTGGCTCGCTGGGAGCCCCTGCCGTTGCCGGGGGCTACGGTGGCTCTTTTGGAGGCCGTGGTGGTTTTGGAGGCTTTGGTGGCTCTGGGCTGTCCGGAGGCCTTGGGGGCTATGGAGGCTATGGAGGCTTTGGAGGCCAAGGGGGCTATGGAGGCTTTGGAGGCTATGGTCTTTCTGGGGGCTATGGAGGCTTTGGGAGCTGCGGATTCGGTGGCCTGCGCCGAGGCCACAGGTACCTCAGTGGCAACTGTGGGCCCTGTTAAGTGGCACACCGTGTCTAGCAACTGATAGAAACCTCTGGAAAATACCCTGGCACATCCCAACGCATCATCTGACAAAAGGATATCCCTTTGTCTTTGGTGGACCTCTGAACTTGAATGGCTGATTCCTGCTCAGGGTCTAACTCTATCTTCCTCCTTCACTGCTGATCATTATTCCTTCAAAGCTCGTTGACTCCTGATGACAGAGACCCACACTTGGTGCCTACTCCTGCAGCGCGGCTGATGCTCAGGAGAGCTTTGCCCGGTGTCACAAGACAGGGCAAGGTCCTGGCCAGGACTCTGATCTTCTTCCAAATCTCTTCTCCCCTGGAAGTGAAATAAAAGCTGTCTTGCATCGCAATGTTGACTCATGGTATTTCTTGATCCTTCCTTCTTCTTTGCCACTTCCCCCAAACCTCAAGCAGTCTGGGCTGCTTGACTCTCCCACGGTGGTGCCCTTGGAGCCTTTGGGCAGTTTGCTCAGGGTGTAACAAGTGATGGTGATGGTCCCAGTGGGGTCTTGTAGGTCCCAGCGGGGTCTTGTAAAGCACATCCCCCTGAGCTTCCTCTGCTCTCCCATCATCCACAAACACAACACAGCCCCAAAGTCCACTTCAAATATGTGAAAGGGCCACAGGTGTCTTGCAGCACCTCTTCCAAATCCTCTGCTAAGCCATTGTGCCTGGCACCATCTCCTTTTCTTGGCTTTTTAGAGGTAACCTCTGGAGGTCCTGGGAAATGGAGGGACACACACTGCATGTACAGGACACCTGGCCATGCCCCAGTGCCTAGCTAGATTGGTGGCCACCGGGAAGGTGCTGAGGTAGACACAGCCAAGTCTTCCCACGGTTCCTTATCGTGCCGTGGAATGGCCATTGGTATCCAGCCACATGAAAAAGCTCTTTGAGGAGGAGGTTGGACTATCTGCCCTCCTGAGGTCCCTCTTGAGGTCCCTCCCCAGGTAGCCTCTGAACCTGTGATCCCAGCACTGCAAGGAGGTCTTGGGAGAGACAATAGTGGCAAGAGGCATCAGAAGGGCAGTGTGGCCGCACATTGGTCACTGCTGGGGAGCTCAAGAAAGGTGTCTCATCTGCAATTGTGAACACAGAGGGTGCAGAAAAAGGCAGCAAAATGGCAAGAGCAAGGCATTCTGTTTTTGTGCACCCCATGAAGCCTGTACATCTTCTCTTCTCCTTCTGGGTATTTCCATCTCTGCCCATCCCCATGCATGCCAGGTTTCCTTGTGCTGACTCTCAGCCACCCACCAGGTCCTGCCTCACGTGCTGTCCCTTGTGTCTCTGCTGAGGGCTCTCTACAAGAAGAGAGTTGGGGTGACCCCATCCCGCCTGCTGTGGGTTGGTTCTTTGGGGGCGTGTGACAGTGCGGGCTACTTTGCAGGCTGATGTGTGAGGAAGGACAGTAAAGGTCCATAAAGTCTGGTCCAGAGCCCCTGGGCTGTGGGAAGCTCTCCTGTCGTGCCCGAGCAGAGCTGAGTCTCCAGGCACCCACTGTGCGTGACACAGGGAATCCTGGGAAGATCTTCTGTTGAAGTAGTGGGGGAAGACAGGGCCAAAAGTGCTCCAAGGAGCAGTGGGAGAGGGAGGACAAACAGCGGGAGGACGAAGAGGGATGCAGGAATGTGTGCAAGGCAATTGGGGAAGTGCTGGGTGTTGCTCACCCTCTGACCTATCGACCTGTAGCCTCCCACATGGCCCTGAGCTGGGCCTTTGCCCCTGGGGTGGCTCCTTTGGTGTCCCAATCCCCACAGCCCTCGGAATTCAGGCAGCCCCTGGGGAATGGCCAGAGTAGGCAGAAAACTCCCTGCGGGGCCCAACAGCTCTTCTTGGACGTCAGAGCACAGGATGCCAAAGCGGGGAGAAGATGGGGAGGGCAAAGGGGGAGAAGCTCTTAGAGAAGATGAACATGGCCCCACTGAAGGAGGCAGGCTGGTGTAAGAACATGCTGCCAAGGGCAGGCAGGAGGAAACAAGATGCCTCCCAAAGGTGCCCTGGGTGGCATCTGACAAGGACGGCCTACGAGCTAAGGATGTCACTCGGGGTGTTGAGTATGGAGGAAGCATGAAGAAGAAATCAGAGGTCAACATTGCAATGCAAAACAACTTTTATTGCAGTTCAAGGGGAGGAGGGAGTTGGATGAAGAGCTGGGCCCTGCGAGAATCCAATGTGAAGCAGGAGCAGGCACTCTGTGAGGGCCTCTGTCGTCAGGGGTCAGGGAGCTTTGAAGGGACGATCAGCAGGGCAGGAGGAAGGCACAGATGGGGCCGGATTAGGCATCAGGCATCAGGGATCTGCCTCCCAACGGTGTCAAAGGCATGTCCTTCTGCTGAGTGCCATGTGGGGATGTGCCAGGGTATTTTCCAGAGCTCTCCTTCATCTGTGGCTTGACACGGTGTGGTGTTTAGCAGGGCCCATAGTTGCTACTGAGGTACCTGTGGCCTCGGCGCAGGCCACCGAATCCGCAGCTCCCAAAGCCTCCATAGCCCCCAGAAAGACCATAGCCTCCAAAGCCTCCATAGCCCCCTTGGCCTCCAAAGCCTCCATAGCCTCCATAGCCCCCAAGGCCTCCGGACAGCCCAGAGCCACCAAAGCCTCCAAAACCACCACGGCCTCCAAAAGAGCCACCGTAGCCCCCGGCAACGGCAGGGGCTCCCAGCGAGCCAACAACGCTGGACTGTGGGAAGGAGCTGAGGATGGGTCCAGGGTGGGTGACCACCGTGGCCGGGGGCTGGATCACCACCGTGGAGTCGGGGCACTGGCGCACACAGGGCTCATTGCAAGAGTCAGCCACGGGGGCCGGGACGGCCACCCCACAGGAAGGGATGCACAGGCTGGCACAGGACATCTTTCAGGCAGGCAAGGAGTCCTGGAAAAGACACCAGGGATTAGGAAAAGGCCCGGGGAAGGGGCTGTATTGGGGAGGCAGGGAGAGATTCCCAAGAGGCTTGCAGGAGCTGGACTTACCCAGTTGATCAGGAGAGTCAAGTGGAGGAAGGTGGATAGAGGGCTGTGAAACCCTCAGCTCTTTTATACATGTCCCAGACTGCCTGGGGCATTGGCCAAGGGGTGGTGGCGGAAACCTCAGGTGATCATGAAATCCAGCAAACTAGTGTCATGATACAGGTTGTGATGCGAGACAATTATTTGCCTCCTGTGTGGGGTTATTCATGTACAAATGTGCGCCAGAGAAGAAAGAGTTGATGGGAGGGACAAACCCTGACAAATCATTACATGAAAGAGAAATTGTTGTTGTAGCTGACCTGGGATCACCAATAAACCACGATCTGTCCTTAATCCCCCTCTTTACTTCCATGGGATAATCCTGAGCGTCTTACAGAATGCTTTGCAATCCTGTGCAAAGCCATCACGCCTGTCATTACCGCCCTTTTACAAGCTGGTAAACTGAGGCACTGGGAGCTTGTTCAAAGTGAGAAGCCATTCCATACACTCTGAGTGACTCCCAAAAACTCACCATCTCCCAGTGCCTAGGAGGGCTGTGGGCGTTATGGGGAAACAGGTCAGCAACATCCCTAAGTCTTGGCCATCTCCATGCCCCTTCTTGAGAGGGTTTCTTTGGGGCTCCCCGATTCACTGTCATGTAAAGAGCAGGGGAACTCTTTGCTATGTGGGTCAAAGAACCAAATACACCGGGTCTCAACAGAGACATGGGTGGGGAGCAGTGAGGTCAGGTGGCAAGGTGGTGTGTGAGGGGGGACATGCACAGGGGAGCTGGAGGGCAGGAAGGGAGGGGACCAGGACCCTCTCAGCTTCCTTGATCATATGTCTGTGAGTATGGTCCTCTCCGAGCCCTCTCTGGAGGGACGAAAATACTTGGCAGGGCATTGAGGACTGTGCCAGGAGATGGTGGTCGAGCACTCAGAGAGCAACAGGCCGCACGTGGCCACATTCCAGCTGACTCTGGACACATGTTTTAGTGCTGCTGTGTGTGACACGCGTTGAACACAGCAATCTTCTGCAAGATGCGCAAGATTCTTCCTCATAAGCAAAATGGAGGGATTAGGGACGGATCAGCGTTTATTTGTGATGCCAAGTCAGCTACAATAGTTTATCTTTCATGTAATGATATGTCACAGTCAGTCCCTCCCATCACCTCTTTCTTCTCCAGGGCAGGTTGTACACCAATGTCCCCAGCGAGAAGGCATATAATTTTCTTGAATGACACGAAATCAGTGTCATGAAGATTGTGTGCTGGATTTCATGATCACATGAGGTTTCCGCCACCACCCCTTGGCCGATGCCACAGGCACTCTGGGACATGTATAAAAGAGCTGAGGCTTTCACAGCCCTCTATCCACCTTCCTCCACTTGACTCTCCTGATCAACTGGGTAAGTCCAGCTCCTGCAAGCCTCTTGGCAATCTCTCCCTGCCTCCCCAAGACAGCCCCTTCCCCGGGCCTTTTCCTAATCCCTGGTGTCTTTTCCAGGACTCCTTGCCTGCCTGAAAGATGTCCTGTGCCAGCCTGTGCATCCCTTCCTGTGGGGTGGCCGTCCCGGCCCCCGTGGCTGACTCTTACAATGAGCCCTGTGTGCGCCAGTGCCCCGACTCCACGGTGGTGATCCAGCCCCCGGCCACGGTGGTCACCCACCCTGGACCCATCCTCAGCTCCTTCCCACAGTCCAGCGTTGTTGGCTCGCTGGGAGCCCCTGCCGTTGCCGGGGGCTACGGTGGCTCTTTTGGAGGCCGTGGTGGTTTTGGAGGCTTTGGTGGCTCTGGGCTGTCCGGAGGCCTTGGGGGCTATGGAGGCTATGGAGGCTTTGGAGGCCAAGGGGGCTATGGAGGCTTTGGAGGCTATGGTCTTTCTGGGGGCTATGGAGGCTTTGGGAGCTGCGGATTCGGTGGCCTGCGCCGAGGCCACAGGTACCTCAGTGGCAACTGTGGGCCCTGCTAAACACCACACCGTGTCAAGCCACAGATGAAGGAGAGCTCTGGAAAATACCCTGGCACATCCCCACATGGCACTCAGCAGAAGGACATGCCTTTGACACCGTTGGGAGGCAGATCCCTGATGCCTGAGGCCTAATCCGGCCCCATCTGTGCCTTCCTCCTGCCCTGCTGATCGTCCCTTCAAAGCTCCCTGACCCCTGACGACAGAGGCCCTCACAGAGTGCCTGCTCCTGCTTCACATTGGATTCTCGCAGGGCCCAGCTCTTCATCCAACTCCCTCCTCCCCTTGAACTGCAATAAAAGTTGTTTTGCATTGCAATGTTGACCTCTGATTTCTCCTTCATGCTTCCTCCATACTCAACACCCCGAGTGACATCCTTAGCTCCGTAGGCCGTCCTTGTCAGATGGCACCCAGGGCACCTTTGGGAGGCATCTTGTTTCCTCCTGCCTGCCCTTGGCAGCATGTTCTTACACCAGCCTGCCTCCTTCAGTGGGGCCATGTTCATCTTCACTAAGAGCTTCTCCCCCTTTGCCCTCCCCATCTTCTCCCCGCTTTGGCATCCTGTGCTCTGACGTCCAAGAAGAGCTGTTGGGCCCCGCAGGGAGTTTTCTGCCTACTCTGGCCATTCCCCAGGGGCTGCCTGAATTCCAAGGGCTGTGGGGATTGGGACACCAAAGGAGCCACCCCAGGGGCAAAGGCCCAGCTCAGGGCCATGTGGGAGGCTACAGGTCGATAGGTCAGAGGGTGAGCAACACCCAGCACTTCCCCAATTGCCTTGCACACATTCCTGCATCCCTCTTCGTCCTCGTGCTGTTTGTCCTCCCTCTCCCACTGCTCCTTGGAGCACTTTTGGCCCTGTCTTCCCCCACTACTTCAACAGAAGATCTTCCCAGGATTCCCTGTGTCACGCACCCACAGCCTGGACACTCAGCTCTGCCCGGGCACAACAGGAGAGCTTCCCACAGCCCAGGGGCTCTGGACCAGACTTTATGGACCTTTACTGTCCTTCCTCACACATCAGCCTGCAAAGTAGCCCGCACTGTCACACGCGGGCCACCCAAAGTACCAACCCACAGCAGGCGGGATGGGGTCACCCCAACTCTCTTCTTGTAGAGAGCCCTCAGCAGAGACACAAGGGATAGCACGTGAGGCAGGACCTGATGGGTGGCTGAGAGTCAGCGCAAGGAAACCTGGCATGCATGGGGATGGGCAGAGATGGAACTACCCAGAAGGAGAAGACGTGCAAGCTTCATGGGGTGCACAAAAGCAGAATGCCTTGCTCTTGCCATTTTGCTGCCTTTTTCTGCACCCTCTGTGTTCACAATTGCAGATGAGACACCTTTCTTGAGCTCCCCAGCAGTGACCAATGTGCGGCCACACTGCCCTTCTGATGCCTCTTGCCAGTATTGTCTCTCCCAAGACCTCCTTGCAGTGCTGGGATCACAAGTTCAGAGGCTACCTGGGGAGGGGAGGAAGCTCGGGAGGGACCTCAGGAGGACAGACAGTCCAACCTCCTGCTCAAAGAGCTTTTTCATGTGGCTGGATACCAATGGCCATTCCACGGCACTGTAAGGAACCATGGTAAGACTTGGCTGTGTCTACCTTAGCACCTTCCCGGTTGCCACCAATCTAGGTAGGCACTGGGGCATGGCCAGGTGTCCTGTACATGCAGTGTCTCTCCATTTCCCAGGACCTCAAGAGGTTACTTCTAACAAGCCAATAATAGGAGATGGTGCCAGGCACAATGGCTTAGCAGAGGATTTGGAAGAGCTGCTGCAAGACACCTGTAGCCCTTTCACATATTTGAAGTGGACTTTGGGGCTGTGTTGTGTCCGTGGATGATGGGAGAGCAGCGGAAGCTCAGGAGGATGTGCTCTACAAGACCCCGCTGGGACCATCATCATCACTTGTTACACCCTGAGCAAACTGCCCAAAGGCTCCAAGGGCACCACCGTGGGAGAGTCAAGCAGCCCAGACTGCTTGAGATTTGGGGGAAGTGGCAAAGAAGAAGGAAGGATCAAGAAATACCATGAGTCAACATTGCGATGCAAGACAGCTTTTATTTCACTTCCAGGGGAGAAGAGATTTGGAAGAAGATCAGAGTCCTGGCCAGGACCTTGCCCTGTCTTGTGACACCGGGCAAAGCTCTCCTGAGCATCAGCCGCGCTGCAGGAGTAGGCACCAAGTGTGGGTCTCTGCCATCAGAAGTCAACGGGTCTTGAAGCGATGCTCAAGTGGGGCAAGCAGGCATGAGGCATGAGAGTTGAGGAGCCCAGCAATGCCACAGTGACAGTTTTCCTTCGGGTGCTGTGTAGGGATGTGTCTGGGCTTATTCCGGAGATGTCGTTCGTCTGTGGCTTGACACGGTGTGGTGTTTAGCAGGGCCCACAGTTGCCACTGAGGTACCTGTGGCCTCGGCGCAGGCCACCGAATCCACAGCTCCCAAAGCCTCCATAGCCCCCAGAAAGACCATAGCCTCCAAAGCCTCCATAGCCCCCTTGGCCTCCAAAGCCTCCATAGCCTCCATAGCCCCCAAGGCCTCCGGACAGCCCAGAGCCACCAAAGCCTCCAAAACCACCACGGCCTCCAAAAGAGCCACCGTAGCCCCCGGCAACGGCAGGGGCTCCCAGCGAGCCAACAACGCTGGACTGTGGGAAGGAGCTGAGGATGGGTCCAGGGTGGGTGACCACCGTGGCCGGGGGCTGGATCACCACCGTGGAGTCGGGGCACTGGCGCACACAGGGCTCATTGCAAGAGTCAGCCACGGGGGCCGGGACGGCCACTCCACAGGAAGGGATGCACAGGCTGGCACAGGACATCTTTTGGTTCAGGAGGTGAAGCTGCAAGAGAAGGCAAAGCAACAACTCAGTGCAAGGCTTGATGACAAACCCCTCCTGGCTCTCATCACACCCCAACTCTGCACTATGAAAGAGTGGTGGAACAGGTAGCAAAGGCACTCCAGAGCTGAAATGCTGCTGTAAACCCCCTGCTCTCCCTCATGCTCCTTCAGCCTGACTTGCCCATGGGAGAGAGGGAAAACACCCTCCTCCAAAGCAGATGGAAAATCACCCAGCTCCCAAAGGACCCGAGCGTATGGACATACTCAGGATATCATAAGTTTAAAGGCAAGTTTAAATTTCCTTCTTTACATAGTTCTGAAAAAGCCCCATCACATCCCAATTCTGCACTATGAAAGAGTGGTGGAACAGGTAGCAAAGATGCCTTGAGAGAGCCACCACTGAGGAAGGAACGATGGAGGTCAGACTCGGACTTACCACGATGATCAGGAGAGTCAAGCGGAGGAAGCTGGATAGAGGGCTGTGGAGCCCTCAGCTCTTTTATACTTGTCCCAGACTGCCTGGGGCAGTGGCCTGGGGGTGGGGACAGAAACCCCAGGTAATCATGGGATCAAGCGGACAAGCTTCATGACACTGACTGTGATGAGAGACATTCAAATCTCTTTCATTGAGGACATTGCCCTGCTGCTGTGCTCTGGAGAAGGAAGAGTTGATGGGAGGGATAAACTCACACAGCGCTACATGAAAGCCAAGGTGCTGCAGCAGCTGAACTCATGGCACCAATAAACACTGATCTGTCCCTAATCCCTCACTTTGCTTACTTAGAAGAATCCTGAGCATCTTGCAGATGATTGCTGTGCCCAACCACGCCAGACCCAGCAGAAACCCAGCCACGTGCCTAGAGTGCCTGCGGGGAGCGTGACCACGTGCAGCCTTGTGGTTTGTGGGCGCTCGACCACCATCTCCCAGCAAAGCCCTGAGTGTCCAGCTGAGTAATCCAGTCCCTCCAGAAATGGGCTCCTGGAGGGCCAGGCTCACAGGCATGAGGATGTAGGATCTGGCAGTTACCTGTTCCCATTGCTCTCCTTCTGCTCCTCCATAGATGTCCCCATTGTCAGAGGTCTCCCTTGCTCTATCCCAATGCCATGTCCGTTGCACCTCTACCATTGCCCTGTGCACTTGGGCTTTCGTTGTGCAGGGGACCTATCTCCTCTAGTCTTTGTACAGCATCAAGTGAAACCAGGGCCCCAATAATCCCAATCTTGTCAGAATCTTATATGTGGGCAATTAAGAGAGATGTCTATGGACCCCAAGACCATGAGATGCGCAGCTTTTACTGGCAATCGGAGGTGGTGGATGTTTGGGAGTCAGTCAGAGGATGTGCAACAGCATCTCCCTTTGAACTACCTCCCAGAGCCTCAGTTTACCAGCTTGTAAAAGGGCGGTAATGACGGGTGTGAGGGTTGTGCCCAGGATTGCAAAGTGCTTCTGCAAGATGCTCAGGACTCTCCTACAAGGGTGGGGGGATTAGGGACAGATCGGTGTTTATTGGTGATGCCAGGTCAGCTACAAGAACAATTTCTTGTAATGATGTGTCCCTGAGAAGGCAAATAATTGTCTTGCATCACAACCTGTATCATGACACTAGTTTGCTGGATTTCATGAGGACATGGGGCTTCCACCACCACACCTTTGCTGATGCCCCGGGCAGTCTGGGACAAGTATAAAAGAGCTGAGGGTTTCACAGCCCTCTATCCACCTTCCTCCACTTGACTCTCCTGATCAACTGGGTAAGTCCAGCTCCTGCAAGCCTCTTGGGAATCTCTCCCTGCCTCCCCAATACAGCCCCTTCCCCGGGCCTTTTCCTAATCCCTGGTGTCTTTTCCAGGACTCCTTGCCTGCCTGAAAGATGTCCTGTGCCAGCCTGTGCATCCCTTCCTGTGGGGTGGCCGTCCCGGCCCCCGTGGCTGATTCTTGCAATGAGCCCTGTGTGCGCCAGTGCCCCGACTCCGTGGTGGTGATCCAGCCCCCGGCCACGGTGGTCACCCACCCTGGACCCATCCTCAGCTCCTTCCCACAGTCCAGCGTTGTTGGCTCGCTGGGAGCCCCTGCCGTTGCCGGGGGCTACGGTGGCTCTTTTGGAGGCCGTGGTGGTTTTGGAGGCTTTGGTGGCTCTGGGCTGTCCGGAGGCCTTGGGGGCTATGGAGGCTATGGAGGCTTTGGAGGCCAAGGGGGCTATGGAGGCTTTGGAGGCTATGGTCTTTCTGGGGGCTATGGAGGCTTTGGGAGCTGCGGATTCGGTGGCCTGCGCCGAGGCCACAGGTACCTCAGTGGCAACTGTGGGCCCTGCTAAACACCACACCGTGTCAAGCCACAGACGAACGACATCTCCGGAATAAGCCCAGACACATCCCTACACAGCACCCGAAGGAAAACTGTCACTGTGGCGTTGCTGGGCTCCTCAACTCTCATGCCTCATGCCTGCTTGCCCCACTTGAGCATCGCTTCAAGACCCGTTGACTTCTGATGGCAGAGACCCACACTTGGTGCCTACTCCTGCAGCGCGGCTGATGCTCAGGAGAGCTTTGCCCGGTGTCACAAGACAGGGCAAGGTCCTGGCCAGGACTCTGATCTTCTTCCAAATCTCTTCTCCCCTGGAAGTGAAATAAAAGCTGTCTTGCATCGCAATGTTGACTCATGGTATTTCTTGATCCTTCCTTCTTCTTTGCCACTTCCCCCAAACCTCAAGCAGTCTGGGCTGCTTGACTCTCCCACGGTGGTGCCCTTGGAGCCTTTGGGCAGTTTGCTCAGGGTGTAACAAGTGATGATGATGGTCCCAGCGGGGTCTTGTAAAGCACATCCCCCTGAGCTTCCTCTGCTCTCCCATCATCCACAAACACAACACAGCCCCAAAGTCCACTTCAAATATGTGAAAGGGCCACAGGTGTCTTGCAGCACCTCTTCCAAATCCTCTGCTAAGCCATTGTGCCTGGCACCATCTCCTTTTCTTGGCTTGTTAGAGGTAACCTCTGGAGGTCCTGGGAAATGGAGGGACACACACTGCATGTACAGGACACCTGGCCATGTCCCAGTGCCTAGCTAGATTGGTGGCCACCGGGAAGGTGCTGAGGTAGACACAGCCAAGTCTTTCCACGGTTCCTTATCGTGCCGTGGAATGGCCATTGGTATCCAGCCACATGAAAAAGCTCTTTGAGGAGGAGGTTGGACTATCTGCCCTCCTGAGGTCCCTCTTGAGGTCCCTCCCCAGGTAGCCTCTGAACCTGTGATCCCAGCACTGCAAGGAGGTCTTGGGAGAGACAATAGTGGCAAGAGGCATCAGAAGGGCAGTGTGGCCGCACATTGGTCACTGCTGGGGAGCTCAAGAAAGGTGTCTCATCTGCAATTGTGAACACAGAGGGTGCAGAAAAAGGCAGCAAAATGGCAAGAGCAAGGCATTCTGTTTTTGTGCACCCCATGAAGCCTGTACATCTTCTCTTCTCCTTCTGGGTATTTCCATCTCTGCCCATCCCCATGCATGCCAGGTTTCCTTGTGCTGACTCTCAGCCACCCACCAGGTCCTGCCTCACGTGCTGTCCCTTGTGTCTCTGCTGAGGGCTCTCTACAAGAAGAGAGTTGGGGTGACCCCATCCCGCCTGCTGTGGGTTGGTTCTTTGGGGGCGTGTGACAGTGCGGGCTACTTTGCAGGCTGATGTGTGAGGAAGGACAGTAAAGGTCCATAAAGTCTGGTCCAGAGCCCCTGGGCTGTGGGAAGCTCTCCTGTCGTGCCCGAGCAGAGCTGAGTCTCCAGGCACCCACTGTGCGTGACACAGGGAATCCTGGGAAGATCTTCTGTTGAAGTAGTGGGGGAAGACAGGGCCAAAAGTGCTCCAAGGAGCAGTGGGAGAGGGAGGACAAACAGCACGAGGACGAAGAGGGATGCAGGAATGTGTGCAAGGCAATTGGGGAAGTGCTGGGTGTTGCTCACCCTCTGACCTATCGACCTGTAGCCTCCCACATGGCCCTGAGCTGGGCCTTTGCCCCTGGGGTGGCTCCTTTGGTGTCCCAATCCCCACAGCCCTCGGAATTCAGGCAGCCCCTGGGGAATGGCCAGAGTAGGCAGAAAACTCCCTGCGGGGCCCAACAGCTCTTCTTGGACGTCAGAGCACAGGATGCCAAAGCGGGGAGAAGATGGGGAGGGCAAAGGGGGAGAAGCTCTTAGAGAAGATGAACATGGCCCCACTGAAGGAGGCAGGCTGGTGTAAGAACATGCTGCCAAGGGCAGGCAGGAGGAAACAAGATGCCTCCCAAAGGTGCCCTGGGTGGCATCTGACAAGGACGGCCTACGGAGCTAAGGATGTCACTCGGGGTGTTGAGTATGGAGGAAGCATGAAGGAGAAATCAGAGGTCAACATTGCAATGCAAAACAGCTTTTATTGCAGTTCAAGGGGAGGAGGGAGTTGGATGAAGAGCTGGGCCCTGCGAGAATCCAATGTGAAGCAGGAGCAGGCACTCTGTGAGGGCCTCTGTCGTCAGGGGTCAGGGAGCTTTGAAGGGACGATCAGCAGGGCAGGAGGAAGGCACAGATGGGG
Organism: Calidris pugnax; assembly: GCF_001431845.1. Lineage (NCBI taxonomy): Eukaryota > Metazoa > Chordata > Aves > Charadriiformes > Scolopacidae > Calidris > Calidris pugnax. The sequence continues at coordinate 339,928 of NW_015091408.1, read as the reverse complement.
CCGGATTAGGCATCAGGCATCAGGGATCTGCCTCCCAACGGTGTCAAAGGCATGTCCTTCTGCTGAGTGCCATGTGGGGATGTGCCAGGGTATTTTCCAGAGCTCTCCTTCATCTGTGGCTTGACACGGTGTGGTGTTTAGCAGGGCCCATAGTTGCTACTGAGGTACCTGTGGCCTCGGCGCAGGCCACCGAATCCGCAGCTCCCAAAGCCTCCATAGCCCCCAGAAAGACCATAGCCTCCAAAGCCTCCATAGCCCCCTTGGCCTCCAAAGCCTCCATAGCCTCCATAGCCCCCAAGGCCTCCGGACAGCCCAGAGCCACCAAAGCCTCCAAAACCACCACGGCCTCCAAAAGAGCCACCGTAGCCCCCGGCAACGGCAGGGGCTCCCAGCGAGCCAACAACGCTGGACTGTGGGAAGGAGCTGAGGATGGGTCCAGGGTGGGTGACCACCGTGGCCGGGGGCTGGATCACCACCGTGGAGTCGGGGCACTGGCGCACACAGGGCTCATTGCAAGAGTCAGCCACGGGGGCCGGGACGGCCACCCCACAGGAAGGGATGCACAGGCTGGCACAGGACATCTTTCAGGCAGGCAAGGAGTCCTGGAAAAGACACCAGGGATTAGGAAAAGGCCCGGGGAAGGGGCTGTATTGGGGAGGCAGGGAGAGATTCCCAAGGGGCTTGCAGGAGCTGGACTTACCCAGTTGATCAGGAGAGTCAAGTGGAGGAAGGTGGATAGAGGGCTGTGAAACCCTCAGCTCTTTTATACTTGTCCCAGACTGCCTGGGGCATTGGCAAAGGTGTGGTGGTGGAAGCCCCATGTCCTCATGAAATCCAGCAAACTAGTGTCATGATACAGGTTGTGATGCAAGACAATTTTTTGCCTTCTCAGGGACACATCATTACAAGAAATTGTTCTTGTAGCTGACCTGGCATCACCAATAAACACCGATCTGTCCCTAATCCCCCCACCCTTGTAGGAGAGTCCTGAGCATCTTGCAGAAGCACTTTGCAATCCTGGGCACAACCCTCACACCTGTCATTACCGCCCTTTTACAAGCTGGTAAACTGAGGCTCTGGGAGGTAGTTCAAAGGGAGATGCTGTTGCACATCCTCTGACTGACTCCCAAACATCCACCATCTCCGATTGCCAGTAAAAGCTGCGCATCTCATGGTCTTGGGGTCCATAGACATCTCTCTTAATTGCCCACATATAAGATTCTGACAAGATTGGGATTATTGGGGCCCTGGTTTCACTTGATGCTGTACAAAGACTAGAGGAGATAGGTCCCCTGCACAACGAAAGCCCAAGTGCACAGGGCAATGGTAGAGGTGCAACGGACATGGCATTGGGATAGAGCAAGGGAGACCTCTGACAATGGGGACATCTATGGAGGAGCAGAAGGAGAGCAATGGGACCAGGTAACTGCCAGATCCTACATCCTCATGCCTGTGAGCCTGGCCCTCCAGGAGCCCATTTCTGGAGGGACTGGATTACTCAGCTGGACACTCAGGGCTTTGCTGGGAGATGGTGGTCGAGCGCCCACAAACCACAAGGCTGCACGTGGTCACGCTCCCCGCAGGCACTCTAGGCACGTGGCTGGGTTTCTGCTGGGTCTGGCGTGGTTGGGCACAGCAATCATCTGCAAGATGCTCAGGATTCTTCTAAGTAAGCAAAGTGAGGGATTAGGGACAGATCAGTGTTTATTGGTGCCATGAGTTCAGCTGCTGCAGCACCTTGGCTTTCATGTAGCGCTGTGTGAGTTTATCCCTCCCATCAACTCTTCCTTCTCCAGAGCACAGCAGCAGGGCAATGTCCTCAATGGAAGAGATTTGAATGTCTCTCATCACAGTCAGTGTCATGAAGCTTGTCTGCTTGATCCCATGATTACCTGGGGTTTCTGTCCCCACCCCCAGGCCACTGCCCCAGGCAGTCTGGGACAAGTATAAAAGAGCTGAGGGCTCCACAGCCCTCTATCCAGCTTCCTCCGCTTGACTCTCCTGATCATCGTGGTAAGTCCGAGTCGGACCTCCATCTTTCCTTCCTCAGTGGTGGCTTTCTCAAGGCATCTTTGCTACCTGTTCCACCACTCTTTCATAGTGCAGAGTTGGGATGTGATGGGGCTGTTTCAGAACTATGTAAAGAAGGAAATTTAAACTTGCCTTTAAAGTTATGATATCCTGAGTATGTCCATATGGTCGGGTCCTTTGGGAGCTGGGTGATTTTCCATCTGCTTTGGAGGAGGGTGTTTTCCCTCTCTCCCATGGGCAAGTCAGGCTGAAGGAGCATGAGGGAGAGCAGGGGGTTTACAGCAGCATTTCAGCTCTGGAGTGCCTTTGCTACCTGTTCCACCACTCTTTCATAGTGCAGAGTTGGGGTGTGATGAGAGCCAGGAGGGGTTTGTCATCAAGCCTTGCACTGAGTTGTTGCTCTGCCTTCTCTTGCAGCTTCACCTCCTGAACCAAAAGATGTCCTGTGCCAGCCTGTGCATCCCTTCCTGTGGGGTGGCCGTCCCGGCCCCCGTGGCTGATTCTTGCAATGAGCCCTGTGTGCGCCAGTGCCCCGACTCCGTGGTGGTGATCCAGCCCCCGGCCACGGTGGTCACCCACCCTGGACCCATCCTCAGCTCCTTCCCACAGTCCAGCGTTGTTGGCTCGCTGGGAGCCCCTGCCGTTGCCGGGGGCTACGGTGGCTCTTTTGGAGGCCGTGGTGGTTTTGGAGGCTTTGGTGGCTCTGGGCTGTCCGGAGGCCTTGGGGGCTATGGAGGCTATGGAGGCTTTGGAGGCCAAGGGGGCTATGGAGGCTTTGGAGGCTATGGTCTTTCTGGGGGCTATGGAGGCTTTGGGAGCTGTGGATTCGGTGGCCTGAGCCGAGGCCACAGGTACCTCAGTGGCAACTGTGGGCCCTGCTAAATCCCAAAGATCCACCGAATTCAGCGCTGCCTCTGCTCTCGGTCTCCACAGGTATCATCTCTTGTCTTCTACCACCAGACACTGAACAAAGCTTTCAAGTCTTCTTTAGGCTGTGACAAAGTGGCTACCTGAACTTTATGGTCCTTGTTTATTTGCACAGAGTAACTTTACTGGTCTCCAGCTGGAGGCTTTAGGGTTTCCAGCTCTGCCTCTAAAAGCTCTCGTCCATCTGCCATACACTGGAGCTGTTCTCATCCTCAGATGAGTGTCCTCTGCTCTCCTCAGCTCAAGACCCCCAACTTACAAAAAAGTGGTAATCTCTGGGGTGGGCCCCTGGGTTTTGCCTTGCTTCAGCCTTATTATTTTTATGTTTCCAATTAATTGTTCCTTTTTTGTTTTATCTTACTGTTGTCACTGTCTGTTGAATTTTCCATCTACATTAAAGACTTCACATTGCATCAATAACTTGGCTTTTGGTTGGCGTTTATGCGTTCACTTTTCTGATTTTCCATTGTGGCCAGGGATATGTTGATAATGAAGCTCAAGCCACACGGTTAGATATCAGGTGGCACTTGTGTTAGTGAACAGGGTTGGTGGGAGGTTCACCAGCTTGTGATGGACACCCTTGTGTTGTAGCAAACAACAGATACAAAGGAGTTATCAACCCAGGCGTAAGGGTCAGCTTTTGAAGGAAAAGTATCCTCCTTTGAAGGAAAAAGTATCAGTGAGTTTATTTGTTACTTTGCGGTCCTTTTCTCAAAGCAGAAATATACAATGTCTTCATATTTTTCCACCCTAGATAGTTCAAAGCACTTCTCAGACACTCGTAACTATTGTGCATGTTTATAGTGTGTTATTACCCCATTAAAAGCTTAGTGCCCGTGTTAGGTGCTTCATTATTGAATAATAGTCACTTCAAAAGTACGTGTTGAGACATTTCAATATATGCTTTACTCAGAATGGGATTTTATAGCCTTCATATTTTCCATTCAAATGTGGCTCCGTACAAACAGCCGTGACAGACCCTACAATTAGTTATTTCGCCTTCTCACCCCAGAAACGTGGAATTCCTTCTAGTCTTATCTTAAGATTTCCTGGAGTGGAAGCAACCTATATGTGTGTGGCACTCCGTGTATTTCTAACTCTTTCTTATAACTCGGTCTCCTGTTAAAGCAGCTAAATCCGCAAACAGTCTGTAGAACTTCTGAGATATTAGTAATTATTTTAAGCTGACATTGTCTCTTACTTGTGCACTCTGAGACACTTAATCCTTTCCAGCTTTTACCTAGTAATTTATAACTTTCCAGATTTGTCTTAATAGATTTAACTAATGAAAAAAAAAATGAAATTATGCCCAGTCTCAGCAGAATTTATAGACCTTAATGTCAAGATACAGGTTGAACAACAACTTGCACTGTGCTGCTGTGGGGACCACATCAGGTGCCAGAGTTGGTGAGTGCTTCCCTGGGAATAAAGCTCCTCGGAATCCAGGAGAAAACTCCATCCCTGAAGCTGCTGGAAGTGTAACCCTCAGCGTTACTCCCAGAGTTTTTCGAGGAGTTTTGGCACTTTTATTTTGTACTGTCGCATGAGAATGGAGCTCTGTTGCTCTTGTGAGACTGCTCTCAAGGCACCTCTGTGTGTGTTCTTCAAAGGACAGCAATTACACTCACAATAAGGGTTCTAGGGTTTAGTAGAGATTTCAAAGCACTTCTCTGGCTGTTTTATGCCTGGACTGTGTTACAGCAGCGCGCTATTAAGAGGTTTCTGCTGCTGCCTGTTAGGTACTTCAGTCATGAATAATAGACTCCCTTCAGACTTGCGTCAAAGGATCTTGCCCTAATAACCATGGTGTGATTGTGCAGGCTGGGAAATTCATGGTGTTTCTTTGTCATTCAAATGGAGCCTCGCAATAACACTTGCAACCACTTCTCCTCACCAGCACTTAATAAAGTGAATGGAAAGTGTGCAATTTTCTGCTCTGTAACAGATCAGAATCCAGAAAGTATCCTCCCAGACACTGCCAGCACAAAAGCTCTTGAGAAAAAAAGAGATTTTTTTCCCAACTTCTTGGCTTATTCCCCAGTGAAATTGGGTTTGCCTACAGGCAGTCTGTGCATCTACAAATCACTACGATGTGGTGCTGTTACGTCCAACGTCTGCACATGTACTGGGATGCTGGGGCAAATTTGAAGGAATATATCCACATCCTTCCTAGGAAATTCCGGAATGGGTGAATTCATTTTCTGAGATACTATTAAATTATTCATTTGCAAATGCTGGGCTCAGGTTCAGCTGAAATTCATAACAGCTACAGGGTGCAGTATGTCCCCATAAAATACACCAAGCAGGGGACAAAAATCAGTGTACATCCACATCAGAAAACAAAAAACAGAGACATGTGATGATGCTATAACATTTTTAATAAGAATAAAGCTCACAATAAGGATCTAAAATAACACAGAAAGCAGAAGCAGAAAGAAAGCCTACAAAGATTAAACTACATCTGCAGAAAATCTCCCAGGGTCATTTTTGCTGCTACAGCTGTAGCATTTGGCTATCAATTTCCATTTTCAAACTTTTCCACTTGTTTAAGTCCAATGATACAAATTCGATCAGATGATTTGTTCTTTCTTTGGTATAGCTTCAAAATCAGTTAAGTCAGAAACATATCCATAGGAAGACTAGTAGGGTTAAGAAATCAGTAGGAAAAGAAGGAAGACAAAACATTTTGGAAGAATGTGGAAGGAGTTTTACAGAAATACTGAGCTCCCCAAAATACTACGGCTTTCAGCCGCAGTCCTGGACTCAGGGCACCTGCAAACTCTCCCCCTGACGGCAGCCGTGAATTCCGTAATTAATTCATTCTCAGTCCTCGTTTCCCATTAAATCCATCTGGATTTAGCAGGGGTAGCAGGGGTAGCAGCTCCCATAGCTGTATCTACGGGTGTAGCAAGAAGAGTAGGGGTAGCAGTAGCGGGAGCTGTAGGAGGGGTAGCAGTCCCGGTAACCGCACAGGCTCCCGTAGCCCCGGTAGCCGCAGGGGCTCCCGCAGTCGTAGGTCCTGTAGCTGTACACGGTCCCGTAGCTGCAGGGACTGCAGGGGGAGTAGCAGGAATCCTCACACTGGTTCTGGTAGCAGAAAGTCATCTTGGCGAGATGGAGGGAGGTAAGCCTAAAACAGAGCAGGGAAGACAAAACCTGTAAAACAATGCCCCCCAACAGCAAGTAAATCTCAAATGGTGCCAATGTGCAGGGAGGGAAGGAGAGGCAGCAAACCCAGGCACACTGCTGGACACCCTCTGGGCTCATCTATTGTTCTGTCCTGGTTTTTAAAGCCAGGTCTTCCCCCTAATCCTCCATCCCGACCAGCCTTTCTGATCTCTCCCACACCAGCCCCACCAGCTGCACCCGTGGATCATGATGGGAGGACGGGATTGTGAACCATGACCCCTGTGTCAAAAGGGAGACGTCAGGAAATAAAGTGAAAAATCCTTCATAGCCGTACCAAGATAAAGACTTTAAGGGAGAAGAGGGAAACGTGCAGGACTGACACAGTTTTAAACACTTAAATATTAATGAAAATCCAAGGAGGAAAGAATACCTTACACATAAATAATTCTCATCAAATCACAACCTTAATTCCCAATGCTTTAATCTAGATGAGAAACTAAGAGGGAGGGTAAAAGAGAGGGGGGAAACCGTATCGAATATATATCTTCATCATTCACTAGGTTTTCTAAATGTATTCCGACTTACCCACTTCTGTGAGGAGGACAAGGCAGGAGAAGCGAATGCCTGATTCTCAGCAGCGAGGGTTTTTATAGAGCGCCCAGTCCCGCCCAGCGCGTGAAAGACATGTCTGAGCCCTGGGTTGGCTCCAATTACCAACCACATTTTACTTCCTCCATGATTCCTTCTCATTGAGATACTGGTTCTCCACGGGGTTTCTGATTATTGGTCCAGCACTGTGACATGCAGGAAACACCCTCCGGGTTCCTTTGATCTCCAGACTATTGAGGGCAATTAAGCTTTGGTATCATTCTGCTGAATTCACTCCTTCCATAGAGCAACAAATCGACAGAATTTGCAAAGACGTCCAAATTACCAAATATGCCACTTTTGGAAGACAAGCCCCACCATCCATGTACTTTGTTGTATGGTTTTTTTCTGAAATACTTGTGGAAAATACTTGTAGCCTCTCCTTTTCACGTATTTCATAACTTTAATGACACAGGAAACACCACGGTCTTACCAATCCCTTCCAACATTTCCTATGACCAGCAAAGGGGGAAAGACCTTGTCTTTGATTTGATGCCGTCACGCAATAGGATATTGCTGTGTTTATTGATTCAGTGAGAAAATTGTCCTAGAAGCATTGAAATGGTATGTATATGACGTATTTGCAGAGAAAAAACTTCCAGGGACCCAATTCTGAAGCTATAATTTACAACCTTAATAAAGTATAAAACAGGATAACCCGATACACGTTTTTAGAAACTGTGTTACATAACACCGGGGTGGTTTCCACTAACATAGTATTAATATTTAAATAATAAATCTCTTTGTACGTTTAAATCTTTAATAAGTATTAATGAAGGCTTTGATATTCAAAATTTAGAGAAAGGGCCAGAACATCTGACATGCCTGTTATTATCCTGCCTTTAGCTGCGAGTAAACAGCAGTGTTTTGAGCTGAAGGTCACCAGGGAAGACCGGGATGTTGCTTCTTACCAGGTCACATTCACAGGGCTCTGCATTATTCACTGTCATTAACAACATTAAGGTAAACACCTCAACAACATTAAGAACATGTCATGTTGAGCCATATTTAGCATTTGAGGGACTTGTCAGGAAAACTACAGTTATTACGGAGATATGTTCCGCGTTGTTTTATCTTGTTCCTTGTAATGAACCCCTGAGTGAACAATTTTCTGATCTGAGTGTAAGCAATCACTAAGCAGTTTTATTTTGGTGCAATTAAATTTGCGTCGCTTGGGCTGGTTCTCCAGAAGACTTGAGTTTGGAAGTTTATTTCACCTATGGTGCAAAGCCTGGAAATTTCAAATATCGTTATTTCTACTTGAAAGCCTTTAGATTTATTGATTGCTCCCTGCTTTATGGTTCTCATAAAGCCTTGTCACTGACTCTTTACCTTATTCAAAAATATTTCCACTGTTCTTACATGAAAAAGGACCCCATTGTACTTCTGTGTAGACTTAGGAGATGGCTGTTGAATTTTGGTAAAAGATAGAGCACAGCAAGAAAATAAATCGGATTTTCTAAAGAATGACTTTCCTGTGTCAGGTTACAGTATACAATTCACTCATCCATGTATATCTGAGTGCAGCAATGTACAGACCCATCTCGTCCTCTAATCCAAACACTCTTCTTCCACTTCTGCTTTTGATCTGGATAAAATACGAACAAAATTATAAATAGAAATAATGCCAATGTTCTGACCTAAAAATGCAATTTTGAAATAAAAAGAAACAAGAAATGCTTTCTAGAGATTATCATTTCCGTAAAAATTTTGAAATTCTTTCTTCCTCAAACCATTGCAAGCGTCGTATGCTGATATTTGTCCATTGTTCCAAAATTGGCATTGTGAACATGTATCAATCCTGTTCTCATTATCCTTCCTTCCCTTTCCTGTTATAACTCAGATTTCACCACACTAATTCTACAAATATAATTGACCAGGAAGTCCGAACATGAAAGAAAACTGCAACGCAATGTCATGCTTTTGGAAGCCAAGAACTGACTAATTATCACAAACTATGAAAAACAATTACATCAACTGAAGGAATGACGTGCACAAGTGAATTTGTTTTGTGATGAATAAGAGTTTAAAGCACAGTAGGTTTGGTCAGATAAATATATAAAAGGGAGAGAAACTCAAGGTTCTCCACTCGCATCTCCAGACTTACGTTCTCACCGAACTTGGTAAGTCAATATCTTACTAAAATGTCCTTATTGCTGTGTAGATGCTCTGGGTTTGCTATATTGCTGTACAGATGGCAGTTGTATTTTAAAACCAAAGGCTGTGATTTTACAGCCACGCCAGTACAATTCTTTGTTTTGTTAAAAATGGGATATTAAGTTGCTCATATAAGCTTAGGAGATTGTCTCGTCTAGCCATGCACTATGAGAAGTTACCTTATTTTATGATATATTGAAGCATTTCAGGATTCTTTATTTTAAAGCTGACAATGCATTGCAATTTTTCAATTATTTTGAACAAAAAGCAAGTATATATTCAACTGGTAATTAAGACAAGGACACAGGTCCAAACAAACAAGCTGGCTTTTTCAGCAGAGCGCTGCTGACTTGCACAGGGAGGGGATTTCTTCTGTGGTGTCTTGTATCAATAGCAAAAACTGGCAGAATTCATTCCTGATCTACTGTCTGTTCACTTATGGTTTTTAGAGAACCATCAGACAATGATATAGACAACCTAATCATAAAAATATCCTCTCTAAAATACTATTTGCATCCAAACTGCCAATTTTAAGCAACAGCAACAAAAAAAAGTAGCATAAAATATTTTTAGCAAGGAAAAAAAAAAGGAGAGAAAACAGAAAGGAGTGAGTCGAGCAAGACGGGAGCTGGGATATAGCCTTTAATGGAGATGTTGGATTGGTTCACAGAATCATAGAATTACAGACCAACTGGGGTTGGAAGGGACCTCTGGACACCACCTTGTCCCACCCTGTGCCCAAGCAGATCGCACCAAGAGCAGGTTGCACAGGATGGTGTCCAGGCAGGTTTGGAATCTCTCCAGAGAAGGAGACTCCACACGCTCTCTGAGCAGCCTATTCCAGGGCTCTGACACCCTCAAAAGAGAGAACTTTTTCTTCATGTTCACATGGAATTTGCCATGTTCTACTTTGTGCCTGTTGCCCCTTGTCCTGTCCCCGGGCACCACTGAGAAGAGCCTGGCCCCATCCTCTTGCCCCCCGTCTTTTAGCTATTGCTCAGCATCGATGGGATCCCCTCTCAGTCTGGTCTGCTCCAGAACAGCCCCAGGTCCCTCAGCCTTTCTTCACGAGAGGTTCCCATGTTCATCTTTCTCTCCTCTCCCTCTTCCCCGTGGTTACTCAAGAGTCTGCTAGAAGCAGCGAGCTGCCGCTTGGTCTCTGGGGCCAGACTTTATCTTCTTCTCTTCTGTTGTGTTTCAGACTTGCCTCCCTCCATCTCGCCAAGATGACTTTCTGCTACCAGAACCAGTGTGAGGATTCCTGCTACTCCCCCTGCAACTACGGGACCGTGTACAGCTACCGGACCTACGACTGCGGGAGCCCCTGCGGCTACCGGGGCTACGGGAGCCTGTGCGGTTACCGGGACTGCTACCCCTCCTACAGCTCCCGTTACTGCTACCCCTACTCTTCTTGCTACACCCGTAGATACAGCTATGGGAGCTGCTACCCCTGCTACCCCTGCTAAATCCAGCCACGTAACGACCAGATAGGAAACAAAAGGCAAAATAGCGATTTATGGCTCCTCTACGAATTTTTACCTTTGCTAAGCTCCTGTGACAGCAGTTGCAGTTCAGGGGTGATCCTGAGTGCTTAGCATCGCTCTTCAATCTCTGCAGCTATTTCAGATAACCTGCTTTTAGGGAAAACTCTTCCTTCATAGCCTCTGTTGGTGGACATACTGTGTGTTTCAAGGTGTAGCTTTGCAACAGGAGATGCAGACCTGGAGCAGATGCCTCGTCTAGCCACGTGCTGCACTGACAGCCCTGCTCTTCACCAAATACCACCGTAGTCCCAAAAAGCATCTGCTGTGAAATGTAGTAACTCTTTGTTTAAAGAATGTATGAATCTATGGATACTCCTATTTTCTTCTACTGCAATCTCTATCTGTACAGTGCTTCTTACTCTCATTAAAAGATCTTGCATCGCAGTACTGCTTCTTGTTATATTTTTATGGGAATATTTTTTTTATATATTTTTTAATGGGAATTTTTTTTTTCTTTTATGTTTGACTTTATTAATTATTTACCCAACACATGGCAAAAAAAGGAGGCCTTAGCTTTTCAGGTGTGTGATTTTAAACATCTTGTGGAGTCTGAGGTGACTGAGGACACATTAAACACTTCATTTTCTCTCTCCTCCAAGACAGTCCTGAAATCTCACATCTGCTGTGTCTTAACTCTGCCTCTCTGCCACCAAACATGCCAAAACACCGCTTATTTGCAAAACACTAGCTTAGAAAAGTGAAGATTTAAGAAAATTAAATCAGTGCTTGCGGACTGTGTTCCAGCCCAAGTTATGCCACATTTGAGGATCCCAAAGGCACCAAATGCCAGACTCCCTAAGATTTCCACAGCTCTGAAATAAATACCTGGTGCAAGAAGACACAGGAGCTCACACTCGCCTCTTCCCAATGCACATCAAAGTTTAAATATCTCCATTTCTCCACCGGAGATTACTTTTTGCGGTTGATATTCTATGTGTGAACCCTGAGCTTAGTCCTTCCCGTTGCTACCGTGGCAGGGCTGGCTTTTGGGCACGCGTCCTGCAAGCGTCTCCCAGCCCTTGCCATCAGGAAAAACTGTTCTACAAAGGAAGACAAGAAGCATGCAGATTCCAGATAAGGAGAGGCTTTGAGAGGAAGCCTCTTCTTCCCCGTAATTAACAGGAGAGCACGTGACAGGGCGGGAGAAGAGTTGCTGGAAGTAAAAGTGACTGTCAGCTTGATGACGAAAGGATGAACCTACCAGGACGGTTCCCAGGCTGGAGCCATCCGGAGCACTGGAAGATTGAGTTTTGGAAGTGATTTCCGAGAGGAAACGTTTCTCCTCCCAGTCTTCAGGAGCTTCAGCTTCCCAGCAAACCCTGATCTGTGTGTAGGAGGCAGAATTATGGACTTCGGCGCTGAGGTTTTCCCTGATGGGTAGACCACGAGGGAAGGGATGGCTGTAGGGTTTCTTGCCTCATTCCGTAAGTGCCAGGTGCAACCAATTCCCAGCAGAAATTCATGTTCATGTGAATTTGCATCCGGTTAAAAGCACGGCATAGAAATGAAGCAGAACCGAGAGACTTATTCGACAGGTTATTCAAGAGGTTGGCAGAGGAGGCTGCAAAAGAGAAATGTGAAGAAAAGAAGCCTGTGAGTCCCGGGTTGAGCCGCGAAAAAACATCCACCAAACCCTGCTTTGAAAATTCTGGTCTACGGTAGCACACCAGGCAATTCTGGGAAATTATTTCAAACAAAGTTACCTACTAACAGAGGCTTTTTGTGTTCACTACACTAAAGTGTTGTTTTATTAGTTTCCTTCTACTGAAAACGTTCTCATCTGATATAACAGTCTAGAAATCGCAATCAATGTTTCCCTCAACTGGTCATGAAGTGCAAATTCATCATCTGAAGGTATTCATTTCTTATTTAAAAGTAGCTCAGGTTTATGCATGAATTTGTTTTAAAAATTTAAGAGAAGTTATCAGTTGACGCAGTATATCGTAGACTTTCCTATTTCAGAGTAACGAAAAGAAATTAGAACTGAATTGTCTTTTAACTAGTACAGTTTATTTTTTCACTTGTTAAAAATGTTCAGATGTAAATTTTGTATCTAATGCAAAAAAAAACACAATAAAAAAACTTATATGAAATACTCTTCATTATTAAAAAAAGAAATTCCTAGAATTTTTTCAATAAATATTGTCAGTCATAGGACATTGTCACAAGAAACAGGGAAAAGTGAATTGCGTCTCAAGAAATTATGGTGGTTTTTTTCTGTACACATACAAACAAACAGAAATATACCCTATCTGTATTTAAGAATTACATGTATTATTTTTATATAATCTTATTACTGATGGAGATAAAATATTACTTATTACTGGACAGGAGATGAAATAACTATGCACTTGATAAAATAAAAGTTAAAGAGAAAACATAATAGTCCACCTTGAGAGAAAATACCAACATTTTCATTAACTTTTTCAGACTTTCTTTTTAATACACACTTCTAAAAAAATTATGTTAATTCTGATATCAACTCTACCCACTACAGCTGGAAAAATACATCAAAGGAAGGAACAACATAGGAAAAATAATTTGACAAATGAAGATGACAAAACACAATTGAAATCTTATAGGGATTAACACGCTTAAATCTGCAATATTCTCATGAGTCAGGGCTTTTAACTAAATGTCTTAATATATTTTCCTCTGTGAATTCGACGCCATCTTTCTATAATTACCAAGATATTTTTATAAATTGTATTTCCAGTTAGTGACTGAACACTGCCCTGTGCCTTGAAGCCTATTTAGGGCACTTCCCTATATTACTTTTGTTTGTAGGTACAGAAGTGCAGGCTTTAGTGAATTCACACTTCTCACGTTCAATTTCTGATTTTCAATATTTGGGACATCAAAATATTCTATTCATTTTGAGCAGTTGAAAAATTTCATGCACGTATTTAATTTTCCAAGACAATTAATGGTCATTTCAGTGTTTTGTGAGGGACCTCATCTCAGCTGCCATGAAGGTTCCTCGGTCACTCGGAAATTACGATCTTCTGACCTGCGCAAACAGCAACAAAACTAAATTTTTTTGCACACGTCACAACTTGAATTAATATAATTGGTTTCTTCAACATCAAGGATCATTAGCTTGTTCTCACCTCCACATGACATTGCAAATGTTGCCAGCCTCTTTCATCTTAAAACTTTTTGGGTCATCCTCCATTTTAATTATTGAATTGAGATACCAGAATGGACAAGAGAATGACAGAGACATAGATTAGAGATGACTGAGAATAATATTTAATATATTTGGGATATTTTTAACTTATTAAACTTGTATGCAACTTGAATTATGTCAGCATTTCCTAGAGGAAAAAAAATGGTCTGTACACTTATTTATTCCTACTATACATTTAAAAATAAAACCAGGTGCACCTTCTCTTCCTCATAGAATAAAAATTCCTACTGCCAGAGTAGCAGGGGAAGCAAAAATATTTTGTGCCACTTTTCTTTGTTTCCTATTTATGCCCGTAAATTTGAGTTTTGTATTTGAGAAAAAAATATATATTTTCTCCTCTTCTTCTGAAATACCTTTATTTTACATCTTTAATATTTCCTTTCAGTCTGGTTCACTAAACTAACTAAAACCAGAAAGTTTATAAAATTTCATCATTCCTTTGGTAATTTTTACATACACATACATATACCTATCAAAAAGGAGGGAGGAAAAATTAATCACATAGTTTATACCTCACCATTGCACCTGCTTATAAAAAAATTCTTTCAGAATGTCACCAAAGAAAATGTAAATTACATTCTGTAACACTGATGTTAGCAGAATATTTAGAAGTTAAAAATTATAAATATTATTTTACAGCAAATCTTATTGATGCTGGTTTTCAACCTCATCAACCATTTCCCAAAGCCCAAACGAAGCAGAGAACAACACAAAAAGTCAAGAACCGCCTTTTTTTTTCTTTCCTCAACAAACATCTCCTTGTGTGACCTTCACTCAGTGAGCCATGCCTCATTTGCATATTAAATGAGGATAATAACAGACATTCTAGGAGTGCTGAGCTTCATCAGAATTTATGGTATCAATGCTCTTCCAAAACAGTCATTAAAGTCTTACTTTAGCAATGTTTGGATTATTTAAATATTAATGGTTTGTTACTTTAAGGTGCCTCAATGTTGTATAATAAACAACCAAACGGGGAAGGGAGCCCCTGGGGTAAGCAATGCTTCTCTTTATTAAAACTAAGTCATTACAGTCATTATCCCCACACGGTGCAGACGGGCAGAGATACAGCCATATCTCGCCGGGTAACACCGCCACGAAAAATCAAAGCAGTGATTTCTCCTTTCCTGGCTTGGAAAAAAATCCCTTCTGCAGTGGGCAACTTGCAGCACTTCCCCAGTTACTTTTTATTCTGCTGAAGCCCATGGCAAAGCAAATTATTCCGTAGGGCACCTCTCCAGCTCCCATCCCCAGTAAATGCTTCCCACCGGTCAGAAATGGTCTCCATCCTACTGGCTTCCACCACCACCTTCCTAAAAAAAATGCTCTCCCCCTTTTCTCTGCTCCTGTCCCTGTGATAGATCAATGGGAAACCCAGATTCTGCACTACCAGATCCTGCAGAAATACTTGCCCCAGTATTATAAATGCATATATAAATCTCATACAGCTTTATCTCTCATATAAGTAGGTCATGTGCGTGTGACATCATGAGACACTCATTCAAGCGATATTTTCTAACCATTTTATCCAGAAAAGAGAGAGAAAAACCTAAAAAAACACAGACCATAAGGCTTAAGACACGTTGCTCAGGTGCACATTTAATTGATCCTGTGCCTTGGCCTGAGCGTCTCATAGTGCGTGTGCCAAATTATAGGCAGTAGATGGACCTAGAGGAATCAATGGAATGCCTGTCATTAATTGTGACGGAAATGAATCAAAACGGCTGGTAGAAGCCTGAAGCACATAGTATAATGCCTTTTTCCTCCTCAGGTATTTTACATCACACCGCAACGTGCAGAATTCACCTCCCTTTTAGGGCCATAACATGAAGAAATAGTCCACGGAGTCCCCAGCTAGGCAGGCAGCGTAGCTGGAACTGTTCCGTGCATCCTCCAGTTTCGTTCCCAGTTGCCCTCTGGGTGAATTTCCCAGAAATCCATTTGTCCTGGAAAGTTTTAAACTGGAAGAATCTCACAGGGTGTAATCACACCACCATAGGAATTTGAAAATTGTCCTAAATGTGGAGGAAAACAATTATAGCAATTGGACCGGTGATGTACTTCCGAAATTTGGTGTGTGACTAACAGGCAATGGAAGCACATGGAGAATTGTGTTGACTTCCCCTGGTCTCAGAAACCGTATAAAAGCCCTCGCAACCCCACACTCCTCACACCGCTCTCCTCTTGGATTACTCTTCTCAGTGAACTCGGTAAGTACAGCTCCTGTTCTCATGGAGATTTCTTTAACTTGGGAGCAAGTCCTTTACCAGCATTCTCTGATTCATAACGATGGTAGAAGCATTTTATCCTTTGTGCTTTTAATATGGTAAAAAAAAAGCGGGGACATTGATAAATTCGGGTATCTTTGGTAGGATGTGAAGCCTAGTTACGAGTTTTGCCGTCATGTAAGATATTGCAACAGCTCTATTTCTTTGGCTTTTTAAATGGAATGGAAATATTCTTTTTCTACTTTGTGATGCTTAACACTGTAATTTGGGTTCGTGGGCAGAAATGTATATTACGCAAAGTGGAAATGGCTTTTGATGGAAAGATGTTGCAATGCTGAATATGGACAGGTATTGCTTTAGTCTCTTTGAAGTCACTGGAGCAGCTCTGAGCAGCAACAGAGAATTTAAACTTTTGCGCTTCCCTGCACAAGAGAGTATTTTTGGTATTTGCTAGAACTGGCACTTAACAAAATGTGTGAACCAATATTTCAAAGGAAAAGAATAGTTTCTTAAAACCAGGCAAGGAGGCTGACTTTAATGAACTTGCCAGGTTGTGTATGAATGCTTCTGAGAATGTTTGAAAACATGGCATGGGATTCAGGTCCAACATTAGGAGACCTCATGTGCCTATCCTGAGCCACGGACTAGCTGTCAAGGATTGATCTCATCTGGGAAGTCAGACACCCAACACAAACATGTCCATTTGGATGTGTATCTGCAAGCTGAACCTCCTGGATCCAAAGTCCAAAAGTACAGGGTATTTTGAGAGTGATGAGAGCCTGGCCCAGGTTGCCCAGAGAAGCTGTGGCTGCCCCATCCCTGGAGGGGTTCAAGGCCAGGTTGGACGGGGCTTGGAGCAACCTGGTCTGGTGGAAGGTGTCCCTGCCCAGGGCAGGGAGGTTGAAAGGAGATGATCTTTAAGGTTCCTTTCAGCCCAAACCATTCTTTGATTCTATGTCGAATTTTAAGAGGAGAAGGTAAAGAATAGAAACTGTGTCTCAGGGCTCAATCTAGCAAGGAGGAAGCACTTGGAGGAAAGGGGCTCTATAAAATGGAAGCCAAAATCACATCCAAAGACTGAGGGGATCTGCTCAATATTTCTTTCCAAACCCACCATGCTCATGCCACCAAGCCACCTCTACTGCTCTTCCCTGCAAGCTGAACCTTTTACCCTCTGCTTTCTTTCAGGTTCGCCCACCTCCCTCCACCACCCCAAAGATGTCCTGCTGCTACCCCTGCTGCTACAGCGTGTGCTACACACCCTGCTACAGGACCGTCTGCCGCTCCCGCAGCTACAGCTACTGCAACCCATGCAGCTACAGCTGCTGCAGCCCCTGTAGCTACAGCTGCTGCAGCCCCTGCAGCTACCGCAGCTACTACCGCCGCCGGTACAGCTGTGGAGACTGCTGCAGCACCCGCTACTGCTACCCTTCCTGCTGTAACTACAGCTACAGGTGCTGCTACCCTTGCTGCTAAACCCATCGGCAACATCCCCGCAACAAGAATCCACCCCGACCCGGCAAGCGAAGACGAATGGCTCATCATCATCATCAGCGGTGATGTTTCCAGAAGCGCTGAGCCCCTGTGATGGCAACCGAAGTTCCTGAGAACGGGGAGCTTGGCTTCTCTCTCTCCAGTTTCTTGGCTTTTGTATTTTTTGTCATTCTCTCCATCTTCTCCTTCCTGTCTTTCCCAACTATGAGTTTTCACTTGACGTTCTCCTGCATTTAAAACCCCTTTGCACCCCTTCAGCAACGGCAACAACAACCTGCAGTTCATCTGAAGCTTCTTACAGCACCTGCAGTGGTGCTAAAGGACTTCTGCAAAATTAGCTTTTGTGTAATCTGCATTTTCAATAACTACTTCCAGTAAGGTGCTGTAATGGAGAAGTATTACATCTGTCTCTCCTTTGATCTGGATTTACAAGGACCTAAAGGCTGAACAACATGGCTTCAACAGAAAAGAATGTTCTGTACAGCACGGTGCAATGACTCATCTTCTGTAGCTCTTTCTAGTATCCCAAAACTATAATCTTTCTGTATCTGTGCCAACTTCTTTTCTTACTGCATTAAAAGTTTTCTGCACCAAAAAAAACCCCCTGGAATTCCAGTTGTCTTCTTTCCTTCAGCTTTGGAGTTTTTAGCATAGGAAGGACATGAACCTGTTGGAACGGGTCCAATGGAGAGCCACGAAAATGATCAGAGGGCTGGAGCACCTCTCAGGCTGGGAGAATTGGGGTTGTTCAGCCTGGAGAAGAGAAGGTTCCAGGGAGACATTATAACAGCCTTCCAGTAGCTGAAGGGTGCTACTGGAGGATGGGGAGGGACACTTGGGACATCAGGGATGGGAGCAATGGGACGAGGGTGAAAGGTGTTAACCTGAAAGAGGGGAGATTGAGATGAGATCTCAGGAAGAAATTCTTTCTTGTGAGAGTGGTGAGAGCCTGGCCCAGGTTGCCCAGAGAAGCTGTGGCTGCCCCATCCCTGGAGGGGTTCAAGGCCAGGCTGGATGGGGCTTGGAGCAACCTGGTTTGGTGGGAGGTGTCCCTGCCCAGGGCAGGGGGGTTGGAACTCGATGGTCTTTACGGTCCCTTCCAACTCAAACCATTCTGTGATTCTGTGGTTCTATAATTCTCTGTCCATCGTCTACATGAATATACTGACTGGTGGCATCCTGGAGGGACTTTGTGTCCCTGTTGCTGACAGAGCACTTCACAACCCTTGTCCCCAAAAATACACTCTTTTCTTCCCTTCTAGCCCTCAGAAATTTGGGAAAGGCCACAAAAGGCCCTTTACTTGATTGAAACTGTTATCAGATTCTAAGATTAATATATTTCAGCTTAATTGGGCTGTAATAGTCTTTATTATAATGTTTTAAAATGGAAAAAAAAATAGTCCCAGGTCTCTATAGAGAGTATATAAAAATGTTCCAGTGAGCAGAATATTGCCCTACTCCTGGAAACCAAATGCAAATGTTCTTATTCCAGAATCACAATTTTCTATCACATTCCAATTTAACAGATGAATTTCATTACCAGCCAGTGGAACATAAGAAAAAATAAAAGCCTGTATTAAAAGCAATGGGAAAAAGCATCAAGGACAACGTGGTGGCTTTTCCTCTCTTGATGTTGGTCTTGAAAACTCAAAACACTGCCTTGATCTTCCACACAGACACCAGGTAGAACAAAATCCATTTCTACAGGTGTGGTTTAATAATTAGCTAAATCCGGGGACTAAAAGCTGGAAGACAGAATGAAAAGTAGGAAAAAAGAGAGGCAAATAGTCCTTAAAATAAAAATAGGGTGAAACAGTACTCGGTCTCCCCAGGGTGTTTTGGTAGCTCTTGTCTGCCAGCTGCCCCTGGCCAGGGAAGCAGTGAGAAAGCGCTATCATCTTCCTCCTCATACAGCCACAGCTTCTCAGTTGTAGAATCAAGAGGTTCTATAGCCTCTACCCATAATATTCAGGGGGAGGAAAAGTCAGTAAAAATCAGTTGTGGCTCTGCTTCCTTCCAAAATGAGGGCTCTGAGTACATTTCCCTGAACTGACAGGCAAAAATGCCCCGCTGCTGCTGTGCCTCAGAGGTGCTGGCCACTGGATATTCATTTCTCCTACCAAATTCCTTAGGTCCAAAGGGCAAATTCCTCCCACTTCTCCATCAGGGAACCCCTAATCTTTCAACCCTGATCTTTCCAAGTCCCTTCCAACCAGGGCTGTTTAATGATTCTATGATAATATATAAAACACGAACTTCTTTCAAAACTTAAAGCCTGATGAGTCCACGATTGCCTATGACCTCAATATCAAATCACAGCCAGTGATGGATCATGTCCTAATCACATCACAACAGCAGCACTAAATTATTCTTAATGAACCATCTATTTGGAACACACCAAGTGAAAGCCCAGAGTTGTAGAAACGTGCATAACCAGAGCTACAGCTGAAGTTTCTCACAGCTACAAAAGTCCATGTTTCTCAGCTTGAGGAGGGCAAGTCTCTACAAGAAAATCCTTGAATACACAAAGTTAACGACTTTGTCACCTGATCCATGCGAGGCTATTGATTTCAAAATATTTAAGGAAATGCAAGTGAGAAATAAAACCAGAAATACAGTATTGATGCAGCATATTTTTTTAATGAGTGAAAGGCAGATATACTTTTAGAAGCATACAGAACTGAAAGACTACATTCCAAAAGACACATTACACCCCACCTACACCATTCAGACTTAATGTTTTGTACGTTGTTGCAACAAACATAAAAGCCAGCTTGCAAAGAACTGCAGTACCAACAAGCAAGCTTTTGATCAAGAGGAGAGTTCCGGTGGCAAGAGAGGAAGCAGACACATGGGCAGAGTAAAGACAAATCACTGCAAGCACTTCAAGAGCAGCGCAGAGCACTCAACACCTCGATGGGAGGTGGCTGCTGTCACCAGGGCTCTTGCACATCAGGGACCGCTGCTGCCGAGGTTCCCCGTCAATCCGTGCTCGCCAGGCCAGGGTTGATCTTCACTTCAGGGATGTTCTCACTGGGTTTAGCAGGGGTAGCAGCTCCCGTAGCCGAACCTTTGGCCGTATCGTGAACTGAAGGGGTAGCGTCCAGAGTAAAAGCCTGGGTAGCCATAGCAGTCCCCAGAGCCATAGAAGCCCCTATAGCCACCATACAGGCCCCCATAACCGTAGCAGTCCCCAGAGCCATAAATGCCCCGGTAACCGTACAGTCCACCATAGCCGTACCGGTCCCCGAAGCCGTAAAGGCCCCGGTAGCCGTAGAGGCCCCCATAGCCCCGGTAGCCACAAGGGCTCCCACAGTCGTAGCCTCCTCGGTAGCCATACAGGCCCCCGTAATTGCAGGGAGAATAGCAGTCATCCTCGCACTGGCCTTGGAGGAAAGTCATCTTTCTGCGATGGAGGTAAATCTGAAAGGCAGCAGCAGGGAGGAAAGCAAAAGGAATAAATACTTGCAGTGGCAGTAACAGCCTTGGAGCCCAAAGACTTCTTCACTGGCCCCGGGAAGGACGGAAACAACATTAGAACCAAATCCTTCAACTCCTTATTACATCCCTTTTCTATTACATTTCATTTACCCACTGTTTTTAAACTATTTTTTTTTTTTCTTCTCACTTACAAAGATTGTTGAAGGCACTATGGAATAAACCTGCTACAGATCAAAACCTCCTTGCTGGTGTTCCAGGATTTTTCTTAAAGAATACTGTTAGGAGTTAATAATCCTAAATTTAACCTCCTTGCTGGTGTTCCAGGAGAGCTTAGGATATCAGCTTTACATAGAGCTCTGTGTTTCCAAATCCTCCAAGAAAGCTTAAAGTGTCTGATGTTTGCCATGATAACACACTTCAGCTTTTGGGCCCGTTGTTGCAAATCCCATTTCAGCAATTTACACCAATTTTTGGCATCTGGAGAGCCTGACAGCACATGCAAGAAGTTATGGAGAGTTAACACACTTGAGAAATCTGCTGTCTTGCCAAGCAGACCTGAAGACACCCCTTAAAATAAAAGAGATTTATGGAAGAGACCACTGAGGGCCACGGTGGGGAACATCTTCTCTAGCTCTGCAGATCCACCAGCCAGTGATCTGTACTGGGGAGCCAGATACCCCAGGTACCAACAGGACCAGGAAAGTTTCAGCCCTGGCTTTTAAAGCCACCAGTTCCTGCAGGGCAGCAGGAGCAGGTGCAAGGCAGAGAGAAAGAAATCTTACATTTCAGAGAAGCCACAATCCCAACATAAACCATTAAACAGCAATTTCTAATCCTTACGACGAGACCAAATGGAGAAAAGACTTACCAAGTTCACCTGGAGGAGGAAGGCAAGAGAGCTGATGAGGAGTCTAGAGCTCCGAGCCCTTTTTATACTGGTTCTTTGCCTGCCCGGCTTATCTAAGACGCCCTTTGTATTCAAAAGGTTTGTAGCCTTATTGGTTGGAAAACAAATTTGCCTGTACACGTCATATCTTCAATTAATATAATTTTCTTCATTGTTTGGGATTATTAGTGTGTTCCCAGCCTTCCATATGTCACATATATTACAGGTTTCTTTCATCTTAAAATTTTCTGGGCCAACTGCATTCCTGATACCATTTTATTGTCTTCACTGTCAAAACTGAAGTTTATTTTATATACTATAAAAGTGTTTATAACTTCCCAAAGACATTGGAGGGAGAGAAATTTTAAGTAACAGAGGAAAACCTTCCTGCATGTTTGAAAACACCTGTTCTTCACCCGAAACTCTGGTAAACCGTGGAACCGGCTTCCCATTTAAGGGAAACATTAACACCTTTTTAGGTATTTTATAATAAACTACGTAGCAACTTCAGGAAACACGACCAGCAGAAACTACAAAAAAATCTTAATTGCATTTCTCCGAAGTGTTCATGGTGAATAAAAGTCGTGCTGCTGCATGAGCAGAAAGAATGTTTTCAGCAGAAATATGACTACAGCTTTGTTTGCAGTTTAGTTCACTAGAGGGCTTGACCGCGAGTTCAGTGGAACAAAGTTGAGAAAGCAAGTACAAACTTGGTCTGGAAAACAAGAAACGGTAAGAATTTTGTGAGATTTACTAAATGTTATTTTCCAAGGAGCCAGGTTAATATTTTCTTTGCAAAGGATCAACCACAGGTATCAAATGCGGTACAATAGTGAGGAATGGTGGAGTTTGCCGCAAAACTCCTTGCATGACCTTCACCTAATTTCTGGCATTAATTTGAATATAAAATAAGGGTAATAATGAGCAAGCAGGATGTTGAGGCTTCCTCCAAATTTTGAATACCAAAGCACTTCATAAACACTCATTAATGTTTTCAATTTGCAAAGTGTTGCACTATTTAAATATTAATAGTTTGTCACCGAAAGACACCCCCAGATTTAATAATATGGTCACTTACAAAGACACATCTTGTTTCTAAGTCCTAATAAGGTAATGCATTATGTTATATGAAAGTCAAAAACAATTAGAAAAAAAACTCTTCTAAAATAAGAAGAAATATTTGGGAACTTTCATAAGGCACTTGAAAAATTTCTTCCAAATCACTGGTTTAGAACCTGAGACCCAAAAAATCAAGCAAAGCTGTTGGCAGGAGATCCCCACCAGTATCAGAGTACAGAGAGGTCATGACAATGCTGAATAGAAGTGCTACTACATTTCGGCACACCAAAGACAAGCCTACTCCTTTACTCCCTCATGCATTGCACCAGAGATGCAAAAGCCAAGTGAACGGAGTACCTACAAGGAGATTGCGCAACCGGTAATGGTCTGAATATCTTCCAAAATTATTCCTATCCGTCCAACTACAAAGAATTCCGTGCAATTTTACTAGAAATGTGCTGAGCCCGTTTCTTCTTGTTTTAAGATGAAAGAAATTCTGAAGGTGTTAGACGTGTGTCATACCATCAAACTTTGAAAATATGAAAATCACTGACTCCAATTACATCAATTGACGGAATAATGCACGCAACAAGATACGTTGTATAACTAACACCTCAGTTTTAGAAGGTATATATATGGACCCACAACTCCGAAGTTCTATCCACTTCTCTTGAGCTACTCCCTTCGGTGAACCAGGTAAGTCAATACTGACTTTACTCTCTGATATACGTACATTTGCGTGTATATATGTCTATATGTCCGTATACTACTCCCTTCGGTGAACCAGGTAAGTCAATATCGACTTTACTCTCTGATATACGTATATTTGCGTGTATATATGTCTATGTGTCTGTCCGTATAAATAATTCTCTCTGTGTGCATGGATATAAGAAAAAATGCATACATATATACGACAGATGCATCATCTGTCTATATGTACAGATGTTCTGTAAGATTTCTTTTGACATTTTGGAGCTAGTCGCAAGCATAAAATTCTCTGCAACCTCAAAGAATTCCTTCACAGAAATTTTTTTGCTCCTCCTGCTCTTATTTAAATGTAGGCTTTAACGCACCGAAAATTTGAAGCTTACTGCTACAATTTTGAATTCATAAGTAATTTCCAGTTCCAGATTATTTCGATTGGGTTTTCAGAATTCAAATCCTTAGATAAAAAAACTGTAGGAAACATTTACTACTTAAGTAGACATCATGGAAGGAAATTCCTCCATTTCATTGCATTCTTGGAGCTTATCCCACACTGAGTGGCACCACTACGAGACATAAGGGGATGCATGGAATAGGCTGTTGGACTCATCTGAATAAGCATCAGTGTCTGAACTGGCATATTTTTTGTTAATTTATTCAAATTTCTCCAAACTTTGGGGTGGGAAAGTTCAGTTCTCAGTTGGTAAAACCTGTATTTTCTATGTATAATCCACCGTTTTCAAAAGATGAGGGGAAAAAAAACAGAAGAGTTCTTTAGGATTCAGGAAAATAAATGAGGTAGTTAAGAGGAAGAAAAATACCTGCAGTTGCATTTCTTTGGCTCTGTCCAAGCTTTGAGCCTTTCTTCCCGCTGTCAGCATCCCATAAACTCACCTGGCTTCTGGCTGTGTGTTTCAGGTTTACCTGCATCAACGAACCATGACTTTCTACAGGGACCTCTATGACGATGGTTTCTACTCCCAGTATGGCTATGAAGACCTCTATGGTTTGGGGGGCCTGAATGGCTTCCGATTTGGGAGCCCATATGGCTACTACCGGGACCAGTACCGATATGGGAGCCCATATGGCTTCAGAAGCTTTGGGAACCTGTATGGGAACAGAGGCTTGAACAGTTATGGGGGCTACTATGGGAACGGGGATCTGTACGGATTCGGGTCTGGCTACCCCTTCTTTTCTCATTTTGGAAACAGATACAACTATTGAAGCTGCCATCCATGCTGAAC
The DNA here is from genome assembly GCF_001431845.1 of Calidris pugnax. Classification (NCBI taxonomy): domain Eukaryota; kingdom Metazoa; phylum Chordata; class Aves; order Charadriiformes; family Scolopacidae; genus Calidris; species Calidris pugnax. The sequence goes on along the minus strand of NW_015091408.1, from coordinate 315,245 downwards.
CAGCAGAAATAGCACCCAAGGAATGAAATGCAGGACACAGATTCATGGCTACGGTTACGGTGCTGAGAAACGCCAAGCACCCGTACCTCTGTCTGAGCTCAGGGGGACACATGGGTGCCAGGCTGTGTAAGACTACCCCATAGTTACCCTCTCTAACACCTCCTGTCTCTTCAACTATTACTCTAAAGGGCAACTTGAATTACGGCAAGTACTGAGGAACCTTTGCAGCATGTTGATGGAGGAAAGCAAGACTTTTAGGTGTGAGTAAGGTGCCTTCTGAGTTAATTCATGGCACTTCGTATTGCCATAGTAATAGAAGTTTCTGCAACCACCATGAACAAGTCCACTTTGCTCAGCTATAAACTTCACCAAAGATGACACCTCGTAGAGAAGCTCCTGCTGTATAACCATGCTGTCCCTCATCCATCAGTGATTTACAACCAACTCTGCAAGCAAGAAACACGTCTGGACCATCAAACTCCACCATTTCCCCAAGCAGGGAGCACAGTCCAGCATTGGACACACTCTGCTTGCAGAAGACCCTTTTGTAGAACTACAAACTTATCCTTTCTGTTACTCACTGTTTCTCATTTTCATTAAAATTATTCTGTTTAATAGTACCAGATGTCCAGTCTTCTCCTTTTGCTTGTGCCCATGTGCCACTGTAAAGGGATGAGCAGCACGTCCACTCTAACCAACCGTACAACAAAAGGGAGGTCTAGACTCTAGATGTTAGCGAGTTTCACCACATCTCCATCTGAAATGCTCCAGCCCAGACTCATTTCCCAGAGCAGGAAGAAGTTCTACTTCATTTTAACTAACCTGTGAGCCTGGGTTTACACAAATACTTCTCCAGGAAAGGGCAGCCCCTGACTGTCTGTGTTACCAAAACACTTCTGGAGCAGGCTGGGGTTTGTGCTTGAAAAATAACTTTCCAAAGCAAGAGGCTGAGTAGAAGTCTCATGGGCTGCCAAGGAAAGATAGCAATGACACTCAAGGTTAAAGACACCTAAGAGAAAAGACCACAGGCAACAAAGTCATGACCATCTGCTGGGGAGAACATCTCCTTTGCAAACTGAACAGCCAGGTTATTCAGGGAGTACCTGTCAGAGCCTCTACCATGTCACCTTAGGAGATTGAGTAGTCCTGATTTAGATTTAAAATACTAAAGATTATAATCTGGCACAGAACAAGGTGGTTCAACAAGCATAGCCCAGACAAAACTGCACGGATCCCATGCAAGCCCAGTTATACATCAAAGACATCACCAGGAGTCAAAAATCTGGTTGCAGAAGTGACTGTGAGGGGACATCTCTGGGATGATTTCCAAGAGATACCCTACACGACTACCCCTTCTTTTCTCGTGGTGGCCACCTGCACAAGCATTTCTGTATCCCTCAGCTGACAGAGCCAAGTGGAGGAAAGGGTAAAGAAAATAACTAGGGGAGCAGATTGGAGAAGCATTTCCATAGGCAGAAAATCAGTGACAGCAGAATAGTCCCCAAGATGTAAATGCTATTCCTCCAATCCATTTTTTCACATCCACGTCATGGCTTCCACTGAAACCATTTGACCTTGAACTGGACTATAGGAGATGAAGAGCCCCACAGATCCATTTCCTTGTCTGGGAAGGAGCACACACAGCCACGAGATGGGCTTGGTCTGCTGCCTCATTGCTCAGAGCTCACCTTGTCGTGTCCTAGTTTGAGCAAGACAGAGCCAGATCAGGATGCCCTAGAAAGAGGGTAAGGGCAGAAACCTCCACCCAAGCCTCCTCGCAGGGCACAGTCGGCAGCAAATCAGTACAACTCTTTGAACCTAGTAAAGCTATTAAGATGCCTTTTGTAATCCTTATGCTGGCTGCTGTCAGCAGCAATAAGGGCTGGGTCCCCCCAGGAAAAACATTGAGAAACAGTAGAGTTTCCCACCACAATAAATTCAGCTTATCTCCCTTGGACATCCTGTGGCACGCAAGGCTTCTCCCCACTGCATGTACAGTGCAGAAGGGTTCACACAGAGATAGATGCACAGGAAGAGAGACAAAACAAAACACAGAAAGCCAAAGATTTGGGTGAAATTCTCAGCCTGCCCAAGGTCCTTTGGCCCCAGTATCAGGTCCCTGTCTCTGTTTGCCAACGCAACAGTATTTATGATGTTTCTTCCCATCACCATATCCCACCCAGTTCATTACCAGAGGGACTATTCCTTCCGACTGTGGGTGCAATCACCACCTGATGCCTGGGGAACATCTCCCACAGGCTGTAATTGCCTTCCAGTCCTAGCCTTCCCAGACCTGTCACCTCCCTCCAGCATGCTGTCCCAGAGCCACCCGGGCACCACTTCCCTCCCCTGTTGCTCTGAAGATGCCACTGCTCTAGTTCCAGCTCCAGCTTTGTGTAGAGCACTGGGGGTGCCCCAATGGCCCTCACTGCTGCCTCCCAGATAAACCACCTCAGCCCTCCCTTTGTCTTTCCCCACTCCAGGGATCCTGGGCACACTGGGGACCTCCTGCCCTGATGCAGGTTCACCTTACAGAATGAGGATGATCAAGGGAATTACGAAAAAAGGCTGAGAGACCTGGGGCTGTTCAGCTGGAGAAGACTGAGAGGGGTTCTCATCGACGTTGAGCAGTAACTAAAGTGTGGGTGTCAAGAGGATGGCCAGGCTCTTCCCAGTGGTGCCCAGGGACAGGACAAGGATCAATGGGAACAAACTGGAACACAGGAAATTTCATCTGAACATAAGACTGAGAGGGGTTCTCATCGACGTTGAGCAGTAACTAAAGTGTGGGTGTCAAGAGGATGGCCAGGCTCTTCCCAGTGGTGCCCAGGGACAGGACAAGGATCAATGGGAACAAACTGGAACACAGGAAATTTCATCTGAACATGAAAATCTTCTTTCCTGTGAGGGTGGCAGAGCCCTGGAACAGGCTGCCCAGGGAGGGTTTAGAGTCTCCTTCTCTGGAGAGATTCCAAACTCACCTGGACACATTCCTGTCCAGCTTCCTCTGGGTAAGCCTGCTTTGGCAGCGGGTTGGACTGGATGATCTCCAGAGGTCCCTTCCAACCCCTACAATTTTATGAAACACTGGAGCCCAACCACCACAGAAGGAGGAAAAACAATTTCCCACCTCTGGTGTCCCTACCACAGAGCTCTCAGCCTTTAGTTATCCAACAGGGACTGGATCATTTTATCTCCTATTCTTTTTTGAATCACCCTGATGTTCTTGAAGTCCCAAGAGTCTGGAGTCCAGAATTATGGTCCATACCACTCCCTGGCCTCCCAAGCATCAGCCAATAGCACTGCTGTTCGTTTCCTATAGATCCATCTTAACATCTCAGGAAGCTCTGAGTTTCTCCTACACCTGTTCAGTGGTATGTGAAGAGCTTTTTTTCCTGTTTCATAGGGTTTTGCACCCTAAGGCTTAAGAAAAGTCGAATGATTAGAGGAACTTTGTGCCTGCCTATGAGATATTATCATAATAGATGACAGATGGCTAATTTAGCTAACAGAAAACTAACTCCTGTAATTTTATTTAAAGCTCTGGATGCCAGTCTGAAGCAGGATGTATTTACTGCATGCATGTGGGAAATTACCAATTTAAATGCACCTCGTGAACAGCCCACACATGAGGTACGCTGCAGGACATGCCTCCAGCACTAAGATTCACTGCAAGAGTGAGAATCGTTTTTAAAGAGTAAACTTATCCCAGCCTCTGACTATTGTTGACTGTTGCACAAACTGGATTAGAACACTTTTCAAAATATTTCTTAAAGAGTGCAATATCATAACAAAACCTTTTAAGAGAAGGAAAAGTGGACAAATAGGAAAAAGGACCTTACTGGAAGCAACAAGAGAAACAACCAGCAATTCAAAATCCACCATATTCAGATGAATATTCCTGTCCCATAGTGCAATAATGAACCCAAGAGACATTAACAATCCTTTTACTATTTTAAAAAGACATTGGTAGCTTCTTTGTAAGACACTTGATATCTTTAATCCTCTGAAAGCCTCAGAGCATTTCACATGAGCGGCTTTTATATCAAAATGAATATCCCATGAGTACCTTTTATATCGAAATGAAGAAAGGTGTTCTAAAGTTCCACAAAAATCCACTGGCAACATTTCCTAATTTTACCACAAAACACCAGGTGTCAGGAACAGCAAGTCTCAACTTATTATATGGGAAGTACAATTTGAGAGGCCTCAAGAAGAAACTTCGGTTCATTTCCAAAGACACCATTAGCATAACAATAAAGATTCCTTCCGCTGGCTTTTGAGGTTTGGGGGATTTCGTTTTTGTAGAGAAGGATTTCTGTGGTTGGTGAGGATCTCATTTAATCACCTTGTCTGAGGCTTGCCAACAGTAAATTACACACTATTACAATGCCTGGCCAACTATGTTTTCCTTACACATAAGGATAATAATTCTCCAAAGAGTGACTGCTATGAAATAATCCAGTATTCTCATGTCAGCTTGTGATACTGAATTATATTGTTTCTGTTACAGTGTATTAACATGCTACATAACCTTTCAAACACAGCAGCATGGGAAGCTTGTAAAATGTTTATTATCAATATATTCCTGAACAAAATCAAAATTCCATGGACGAACATCACCATCAATTTTCACATACATGGTTGTAAAACATCACGTGGAGCAGTAAGTCCAGAAAGTTAATTTTTACACTCAAAAAATACCTGCTCTTGATTAACACTTGGCTTCAGATTCACCTTAGTAACACCAACTCTCCATGTGTTGTCCCAAATTTGCATTCTTCACCCAGTGTGCAAAAACCAATCAACAGAGTCAATATACATGTTTTATTCCAGTTCTGCGCAGAAAAGGGCAATAGTTTGCAAAGCTAACACACCTTTTGAGAAGTTCTTAATACCAAATAACAATAAAGAAGAAACTACAGTAAAGAACTGGTCATTCTTCACTCCTAACTTTACCTACAGAAGCAGAAATTTATTATTCTCTTATCTCTTGGTTCCTGCTGTCCTTGAGATCATTTTGGCATCATCAAGGGCCACCCTGGGGCCATGTCTTCTTCTACCCACATTCACCTACTACACAAACCCACCTGGTCACAAAAGCTGGGATTTTTGTGACTGTTTACCCTTTTCTTTCAATAACAAACACACCTCTGCTCTGATGCATTGTGTCATTGTCTGGGTGGGGAGGTCAGGGAGGTCAGTGACACACCGTGTGCCAGAAAAAGCCAATATTGGAGAAAATGCTCCACAGAGCTGAGACCAGGAACAATGAAAGCCAAAATGTGGGCAGCAGTTTGATGAAGGGAACAGCTACAGCATAGATTTCGCTGCAGAAAGGAGATGTACACACAACCCACAACCAAATCTCTCAAGAAGATCATTGTCCTGAAGCAGAGCGATAAGATCATCTCGGTGCAGTGGGACAAAGGTACCTGAATTAGGAGGAGCGGAGGGGAACAGACGTGTGCACACACACTTAGAGGCCAATAACATGTTGCAATGTCATGTTTAATGCGAAAGAAGCAGATCATACAGAGGCGGGATTATATACTACAGATTACAAATTGCCAACAACCCTGTGGTTTGATGCAAGATGATTCATGTAATAACTGATGTTGCTTCCCTGTTGCAGCTCTGAGTCGATGCTCAGCCCTGGTCACAGCAAGATGTACAGAGCACAGGAACAGGAGCACAGGCTGGTTGACTCCAGGGTCCTTTTTTAATGCATCAGTAGCCACAGGAAGAGCCTACAAAGGGATCTAAAATGGATATCATACCAGATCCCTTCACATTGCCACAGTGATAGATAGCCACAACCCCCCAAGGAATTAGCAATACAGTCCATAGCATCAAGATAGGAGCACTTAGACATTAGAAAAAGAAAATCAGAAAGAGAAATGATGTAAATAAATTTTTCAGAAGATCTGAGCATCTACAGGTGCATTTAAGGGCAGCCCCAGATGCTCAGCCCTTCCTAAACGCTATGTCCCACAGTTCAGCCACGTATCTACATCCTGCTTGTCATCTCCTGGACATTCCTTTGTCAGCAGCAGCTCTCATTAGGTTTAGCATGGTCTGCAGCTTCCAACTGGGTACCCCCTTCTCCATCTGGCCCCACCATAGATGCTTGAGCCCCCAGGAGCACTGGCAGCACCAGAGCCGGTTCCAACTTGAGGGGCTCCTGCAGATCCCACGACGCTCTGCTGGGGGAAGGTGCTGAGGATGGGGCCAGGGAAGGTCACAACCACTGGTGGAGGGTAGATGACCACCGTGGAGTCGGGACACTGCTGAACACAAGGCTCGTTGCAGCTGTCAGCGATGGGCTGTGGCACTGCCACCCCGCACGGGGAGGGGCTGCCCTCAGTGCATGGGCTTAGAGAGTGCAGCATTTTTCAGGGATTGTTGATCTGAAGTGCAAGGAAATAACATAAAAATCAGGCATAAATTTTTCCAAGTTTCACAGTCAAACATTAAAATAGAAGGGTGGAGGGAAAGGTAGAATTTTCATAGCTCAGTTCTTAGAAGATACCTATAAATCTCATATTGAACACAGTAACATCTGGAAATGAGTTTTCCTAAGAAATTGGAGTTCATCATCCAGATCTGCTTTTACCAAAGCCAACAGCTGAACAGCCACAAATGTATTAGTTTACATCCAGAAAACTTCAGATTGATATCAGACTATTCGCACGTGAGTCACCCTGACTTAAAACTACAAACAAAGGCTTCGTTAGAAAGAGGAATTCAGATGGAACTTACCTACTTCACAAGAGAAGTAAGACAAGACAAATGGTTCTATGAGATGTGTTGTTGAGCCCTTTTATACTCGCCCTTGGACTGCCCACAACATGAATCACTGATGTGTATAACACCTTAATCGATTACTAAACACTTTTCTTTCAAGACTTAACTTTGTTAATGAGTGTCAATTGCTTTAAATAAATCACTCTTGGTAATTATTAGCTTGTCCTTCTGCTCCCTATGACCTGTACTTTACTGCCTTCCAGTCTCTGCTATTTCAAAACTTTATATAGAGGGGATACTCTGCCTCAGCATGTTGGAGAAAGACAAAAATGTTTATATGGTTCATCTTGATGTCCTCCATGAATAGACTTGCTCCTGGACAGGTGGTAAACAGCCATTTTCTTGGAAGAAAATGTATTTGACTCAACCCAGGAAAAGTTGCAAAAGTGAGGGATAACTTGTGTTCTTGGCCTAAGGGTAGCCAAGTTCATGGTTTTGCAGTGAAATTAGATTAAGAGTCTGTTCAAAGCTCTGGCACACTGCAGAAATCCTGAATTTTATAGAGTTGTATATCCAAATAAGCCAGTGCAGCTCTTCCAATTAGACACCAAGCACGCATTTCTTTAAACATACAAGCTTTAACAATAAAAAAAAAGGAAAAAAGGCTAAGGCCATGTTTTATATGAAATTAAATATCCCATACAGTGAGGCTATAAATCATGACCTGGTTTGGGTAATGCCAAAAAGGCAATAAATAGGGTGGGGCTTAGGCAAGACCTTGTCAGGCATTTTTTCCAGCGAGTCGTTTCTTCAGTAAATGGACACCTCAAGCTACTATAATAACGCATGTCGCACATGTAGAAAGACAAAAGGAAGATGTATTTTGGAAGCCAAATCACTGATGAATTGCAACTGCCAGTGCAGGGTTATCATCCATGGTAAAGAGCAGCATGAGGTGGTGGCTTTCTGACGCTCAGCAGTAGTCAGCAAGTGATGCCAAGGGTGACAATGGCATGTGCCACGCAGACACTCCCACCAGGCCACGCAGGGTAGAAACTTGTCTATTCCTCTTTATACTTCACTTAAAAAAAAAAAGAAAAAAAATCCATGGTAAAGAGCAGCATGAGGTGGTGGCTTTCTGACGCTCAGCAGTAGAGTCAGCAAGTGATGCCAAGGGTGACAACGGCGTGTGCCACGCAGACACTCCCACCAGGCCACGCAGGGTAGAAACTTGTCTATTCCTCTTTATACTTCACTTAAAAAAAAAAAGAAAAAAAAAAGATATTTACTACTTCTGTAGTAATAGAGAGGACTTGTTTGGACTATCTGTTACAGCAAGCATCACCTCAAAGCCTTCTCCCTCTCTCCCAGCAGCAGCACGTATTTGCAAGGAAAAGGCTTCCTTTGGTGGAGTTAGAGGTTGATGTGTTAACACTGCAGAATAAAGTTTACCCCTTCCAAGGGATCTCAGGATAAAAATCTTATGTATAATCAGATTGGCCGCAAAATTACTTTGAAGGGCAGGACTAGACCTCAATGCATTATGTGCTACTGTGGAGTAAAAGTCTCAATCAAGATTTCCACAGCAATAGAAAACAGTTGGAATGCTTTCCTGCTTTAATTGCATACTGACATTTATCTTCATAGTGTCATAATGTTTGAGGATGACGTAAGAGATTTGCAATTCCTTCAGAAAATTGGCTTGTGCCTTTTCTATAATTGCAGATAACCGTGTGAATTGCAACATATGCCTTTATCACAGCTTAGGCTGGGTAGTAATTTATGCCTACAGTAATTCCTCAAAAACATTGGCATTAAATATCTAATTATTATTTTCAAGTTAATCAACTGAAGATGCAACTAAACGTTAAGTCTTATTTCAAAAATATGTTCATAATCCTGTCTTGAAAAGTCAAGACCTTCCATCCAATGTGACAGGAGCCCACAGTGACAGGGCTTCTTTTCTTCTCTGTTGCAGCCTATTTGGGGTTAATGTCATTGCAGGGTCCCTTCATCTGAACATAAAGGTTAACAACACCTACAGAAGGCACGCCAGTGCTTTCTAAAATCATTGTCAAAGCACATCGTAAAAGCTAATTTGTGTTCTACACAACTGATGCTGTCATAATTTTTTTTTTTTTTTTAACAAGGGTATTACAACTGCCAGCTCAAGCGCTGCTAGAGAAGACAAGGAAATAAAAGTGATGAGTCAACCAGGGAACCACAGCCAGAACTTGGTACCTAACAAGTGTGTCCACAAGTAATGCAACAAAACAGGGTACGTCAGTTCAATTTACCAATTAAATCAAGCTTAAGAATCAAATTTCAGCACCTTAAACATGAAAGATACTAAACACGATGATCATCACCTTTGTATCCACCAGGAGACAGGATGAACACTTGAGCTGCAGACAAGCCACCAACACCTTCAAGCACTCAAAATGCTGTCAGGACATGTTTATTCTGCATTTAACTCAAATGTGAAGATTCTTCAAAATATTTTAATTCTCTTCTGTCTGTAAGGATATGTGCATATGTATATGCAGGAAAAAATGTATAAAACCTTAAAAAATCAAGCCAGAGCTCAACACAAGAGTAGGGAGCTCTCTGAAGATGTCCATTTGATTATACTGTTTCAGAAGAATCAAATCCATCCCCGAGACCAGTGAAACATCCCAGCAAATAGATTTATGAAGGTTAAAACTCAAAAAACCCTGTGTGGTTTGGTGTGCACACCACAGCAGGTGAGGCAAGAACCTTACAAATAATTACATCAATTATCTGGTGGCTTTGGCTAATAAGGACTTGGTGCCCAAAAAGGTGTCCCTCTCCACAGGCTGACGAGGAAAGTGTATAAAAGTAATTTGAGGCTCAGAGAGGAAATACCCATTTTTTCCACTGCCATGGGTTATTACCCAGCAGTTGAGGGTCTTCATGCTGTGTTATGAGATCTGCAATGGGAAGGTGAAGAGCAATGACCTGCTGCACATCTGTACTGCAACAAGGTAAATGCAGAGATGGAATTGCTCCCACCACTGAGAATTACCTCTAAGATAACCTTAGCCAATCAGGCACTGCTTTATCTGCATGCCTACTGGGAAAAATATTTTCCCCTGAAGACGACAACATTGGCTACTGCTTCACATCCAATATCAACATGTAGGACTAGCCTTGCTGCCTGTACCTAACATTTTGTCCCAAAACAAGGGGTTGGTTGCAACACAAGTTACCTAACATTTTGTCCCAAAACAAGGGGTTGCGACACAAGTCAGCGTTCAGGGTTATAACTATACTCCCTTTTCTAATATACATGCCTGTATTATATTTACTAGGCATGTAAAATGAGGGAGGTCAACCACTAAAATCAGCTGGCCTCTTTCTAAAGAGTGTTCTGAGCTGGGGGGAAAAGCGACAAGAACATTGAACTTTATTGAACCATTGAACTTCGTGGCATGACCCATCTCGGAGCCAATTCTCACCCCACACCTCAGCTTTGCTCTACTGATAAATTGAGCCAGTCCTTCCAGGTACCATGCTTCTGCAGACCTGTGTTTATCCACACGTAAAACAAGAAGAGTACTGACAGAGGCTATTAAATGGCATCCTTGTAACAAGACCTCTTAAAACTCCTTACAAATGCTCATTAATATTTCACATGAGCAACACTCTTGAAGCTGGACTCCCTTATAATGAATGCCAGCACATCCCCAATTTAAAGGATGTGTCTCAAGATGTCAAAGGCTACTAATTACATCACGTGTAGGGAGCAGTTTACATCCTGATGGACAAGCACAAGGCACATGGACAGGTGGCATCTCCACGGGCACAGCTGAGGTCTAGGTGCAAACCAGCAGTTGTTGGGATGGTCCCAGAGTGAGATAATGGAGGTCATTAAAAAAAACACTCCCCCTTTTACGTGTAGGGAGCAGTTTACATCCTGATGGACAAGCACAAGGCACATGGACAGGTGGCATCTCCACGGGCACAGCTGAGGTCTAGGTGCAAACCAGCAGTTGTTGGGATGGTCCCAGAGTAAGATAATGGAGGTCATGGCTGTCACTGAGATGCCATAATCTAGTCCAGACTGATAATTCCTTGTTTTTCACCCAAGGAATCCAGCCAGATGTCACAAACACAATTAACTAATTAAGTCTGATCAAATCAGGGTGCCCATAGGACCACAGCCACCTGTATTAAGCACTGTCCCCATAACCAGCTTCTAAATCCTTGGCAAAGCCATGATTCCTTGCAAATTCAGCTGTGCCAGTCTCCAAGAAGATTTCCATTTGTCCCAGGAGATGCCCTGGACACAACCCTGATTTTAACACCCCACCAAAAAGTGATATGGCCTTGACTACACATCTTCCCCCAACCTTGTTCCCAGCCACAAAAAACCAAAAAAACCCACAAAAAAACCCCCAACCAAATCCAAAGCCTAATAAAATCAGGGAATGACTCTCATTAAGTTTGAAGAGCACTAGATCAGCCATACAATGAGTCACCACCTTTGGGTACATCTCTCCCAGCCTTGCAAACCCAGATTCCTAGCTGAATTTAAATGACAAAAGGGGAAAAATGAGCAAGGATTATCATTGCCCACTCCTCCCTGACGCTTCCTCACTGTCCATCTGCTAAAAGAAGCTTTAAGAGGAGAGGATAGATTTATTTACGTCACTAATTAGGTCAATGGAATAAAAAGTGGCTTTTGCTCTTCCCATAAGGATTTAAAATGGAAACTCAGAGGGCGTGAGGAACATTTCGTGGCGTTTGGGGATAACAATATACTAATAGTCACAAGGGAGTAAAATAAGTACAGCCAATGAAGAGTTGCATATGAACTAATCCTCTCCTGTATTAACTGGGATTTGATACACAGTGGCTCAGATTTTCCACGCAGTCTAAAAGACCATATAAAACCACACTTTTCCAAGCATTCAATCCATTTCTTACCCTCTGCTGGGAGCTCGGTAAGTTATTTGCCTATTTCTAACTAGCAAAATAAGCTTTTGTTGGTGCTTTGAACTTGAATCTAGATCCTGCAGAAATTATCTGACACTGCGAATTAAGGGTGGCGTTTGAAGAGCACTAGATCAGCCATACAATGAGTCACCACCTTTGGGTACATCTCTCCCAGCCTTGCAAACCCAGATTCCTAGCTGAATTTAAATGACAAAAGGGGAAAAATGAGCAAGGATTATCATTGCCCACTCCTCCCTGACGCTTCCTCACTGTCCATCTGCTAAAAGAAGCTTTAAGAGGAGAGGATAGATTTATTTACGTCACTAATTAGGTCAATGGAATAAAAAGTGGCTTTTGGTCTTCCCATAAGGATTTAAAATGGAAACTCAGAGGGCGTGAGGAGCATTTCGTGGCGTTTGGGGATAACAATATACTAATAGTCACAAGGGAGTAAAATAAGTACAGCCAATGAAGAGTTGCATATGAACTAATCCTCTCCTGTATTAACTGGGATTTGATACACAGTGGCTCAGATTTTCCACGCAGTCTAAAAGACCATATAAAACCACACTTTTCCAAGCATTCAATCCATTTCTTACCCTCTGCTGGGAGCTCGGTAAGTTATTTGCCTATTTCTAACTAGCAAAATAAGCTTTTGTTGGTGCTTTGAACTTGAATTTAGATCCTGCAGAAATTCTCTGACACTGCAAATTAAGGGTGGTGTTTCTTTTAAAGGATCTTTCTTGGGTATTATGTTTTTTCAGACATGCAGAAACAGATACAGGCTTTTAAACGTGAGTCGAGATTTAGAGATTTACAGAACCTCATCCAGTTTAGAGTGCGATATTTCCACTTTGATTTGGCCATTTACATACCCTTATCTTTAATTTGCTTTGAAAAAAGGTGAATTCTAGATTTCTCCTATATTAGTGGCCGCTTATTTTCGTAGTTCAAGTAACTATCTCTATTGGCAGCTGACCTTTACCATCCTAATTCGACTGAGGTAGATTTCTTCTGTAATACAGAAGCCAATTTTAATCTGGATTAACTGAAGGAAAGTTTGATTTCTGTGTATTTGAGACTTTTATACAAACCTGGGGGAGTTCTTGATCAGATCTGATATTACCTTCCCGCTTTCAAAACATGGCAAGAAAACCCTGATCCAGTCCTGCCTGGTGTTTCTCCTGTGTCTGCACTTAATTGTCAGCTGAAATCTTTGTAGACCAACATGATTTGTTTACAGTAGCTGGGACCTGACCCTTGAGAGCTTGTTCTTAGAGTAGCCCAGCACATCTGCAAGAGCAACTGCCACCAAATTGCAAAGTACAGACGCCCAAGTGCCATTTGCTGATGCTGAGCAAAGCTGATTTGCAGCCAGATTTTAAATTTTAATTAGGAAATCCAAGGTCTCAGCACTCCTCTGTGCTCAATCACATCTTTGGAATGGACACCCCATGTTATGGCAGAGGCAGTGCTGACACCCCACAGCTCAGCAGTGCCTCTTCACAGCAGCTGGGACAGATCCTGCACCTTCCTGCCTTCAAGGAGCATCATTTCCATGCCAGGAGTGAGCCATCCCTGGCTCCACAGGGTGCTCCACGAGCTAATTCTGGGGTCCAGATGTGAGCAGACACCTCCTGGGATTCTCACAACCCTTCAGTCCCCAGTTTCTCCTGGAGCAAACTCAGGATAGAAAGAGCAAGAGACAGCAGAGCAGCCAGTAAAGCAAATACACACATGCATCCTGAGATGCAGAGTGTTACATTTGACTTTTTCTACTCAATATGGGACACTGAGCCAGACTTTCAAAACTCCCTCTGTCCCTAATGAGCATCAGGCTTTTAAAAATAGAGCCCTGCTACATCACCCTGCCAATTACAAAGATAGCAATCCTCTGTTCTGCAATTCAAATTAGCATAAAGAAAGGCAATACTTTCTTTTGCTTTACCTAGTGCCAGCGAAAAGTAATTCCGGTTTCAACTGAAGCGTCTGGAAAGCAAATAAATGATAGCCCTTGTCACAAAAAGATGAGAACCTCAGCACTAATCCCAGATATGGCATTGCCTCACTCGCTGAAGCACGCAGGTCACTTCCCAGCTACGCCTGGAACTCCCCTCTTCTTCCTCGGGCTAATAGGTACCTGCCTCACATGGCATCGGAGGCTCTCAAAGAGCTCATTAGTTAAGTGCAATGCTGCACAATTTCTGCAAGGGAGAGGAGGGCTGCGAGTCAGAGCAACAAGCTCCAGCAGCAGAAAGGCAACTCGTCCCATCCAAGCGGTGATCTACAGGGAATTCACTCATCTTTCCTCCCCGTCTTGTTTTTTTAGGTTCATCTCCACCCCAGAGCAATGGCTTATTACGGATACCAGTACAAGCAGCAGTGCTATATCCCAAGTGGGGTGAAGCACAACACACCCGTCTTCACGCAGTGCCACAGCCCCAGTGCAGTGAAGTGCACGTCGTGCACACCGTGTGACCCCAAAGGTGCCAAGCTGTGCACCGTGAGGAAGACCATGCAGACCAGCCCCAAGTGCTCCGTGCCATGTCCATCAGGGTGTGTTGAGACACACCTTGTGGAAGGCCCATCTTCCTCCTGTTGTCCCATGTCTCCTGATCCATGCGCCATGGCGTTTCCTCAGCCCCAGCTGCAGGGCATGGAACATCTCTGCATCCCACACTGTGGACAGTCAGGCCTTATGAGATTCCCTCAGATCTGTGCTCCAGCTCAGGTGTCCCAAAACAGCTCATATCCTTATTCATACCAGTGGTCCAAAAGCTACCAGTACAACTGTGGGCCACAATAAGCTCCATGGAGGTGCCCACAGAACAACCAGGTAACGACGAGCAAGATGAAAGCCCACAGTGAAGTTCACAGGAAACGCAACTCTTTTCCTGCTGCAATCACCGGGGCTTGTGGACAACTCGTACCTCTTCAAACCAGCCCTTATTTAATCCTCTCCATGTTATATTCTGCTTTAGATTTAGAGGTCTCACAGCTTCATTCCTACAGTCTCCTGTCACCTATAGCAGGCATCGGATCTCAACTGCATGAGGACAGTTTTTCCATGACTTCCAGTGTAAAGGATATGTGAGTTGTACCGTTGGCATTATCACTCACATGGATGACATTGCATCAGAGTGGCCTCAGCTAGACCAGTGCCAACAAAAACTAGATCCTTCCATGCTATACCACTACATTATCACTCACATGGATGACATTGCATCAAAGTGGCCTCAGCTAGACCAGTGCCAAGAAAAACTAGATCCTTCCATGATATACCACTAAAAATACACATTCCTTTCTGCTTTCAACTTCGTTCCAGAGGAGATTTTGTGAAGAAACCAGTTTTAAATTCTATGCTTTGTTCTATATGCAACCAACAGAAACAAGACAAGTAAATGTAAAATGATGGAAAACAGGACTTGACTTTCAAGTCAAGGGGTCCACTGTGTGAAGCAACTCACTCTGGAAGCTCTCACTACTTAAATATCCACCTCTGATGTACCAGCTGGAAGCCAGAGTGTACTTGACTCACTCTGGAAGCTCTCACTACTTAAATACCAGCTGGAAGCCAGAGTGTACTTACAATATAGTCTGCATTATTTTATTTGGTATATAACCAACATCTCACATAATAAAGCTTCTACTGTATCAAACTACTCACTTTCTATTTTGTTTTAGTTTTTTTTTTTTCCCCCTCCATCCCTATTCACACTTGACTTGGAGCTAAAAATCCCCACTTGTGCAGCAGCCATGTTAAAATAAGCAATGGTTCCTCCTGGGCTGGTAACAAATACTCAGCTCCCCACAGTGGATCTCAAAACAACTTGCAGAAGAGCTGAGCCAGCTGTAAATGTGACTAACACAGTGAATCAACGAGCTGCCAGAAAGAACTGACATTCTCAGGGCAGAGCTCTAACCCCTAGACCACACTGCTGCGTGTGGTAGGACATTAAGCTATTCCCAATTTGAGGTGTTGTGACCCCATTTACCAATAAATCCCAATTAAATTTACCCCAAATCATGCCCATTTGTAGGCTAGACACCAGCAATCCCTTGTGCTCCCTCATGTGGCCAATGGATTCGGGGAGCATGAGGGAGCCCCAGCAAGATGAACCCCAGATAAACTCAGCACAGCAGCCAAGGGCTCAACACAAAATTCCCAGGCTAGAAAGGACCCCCAGTGCCACAAACACCCAGCTATTCAGAGTAACACAGACCAAGGCTTAGCAGAAATTGGTAAAGTCACAGTGATTTTTTTCTTTTCTATCAACCATGAAATGCATTGAAATTGATGCTCCCAAATATGTCACCGGTGACAAGGTTAGACAGGTTACAGGACTCCAAATTCAGTTTCATTTGCAGAGCAAGGCACTATTTAAAAGAACAAAAGGTTTGAAGCTAAAAAAAAAAAAAAAGGAAAGAATACTGCTTTGGAGCCAAAAAAAAAAAAAAAAAA
>NW_015091408.1:289448-298927 GCF_001431845.1 Calidris pugnax | reverse complement strand
GCACTATTTAAAAAAACAAAAGGTTTGAAACAAAAAAAAAAAAAAAAGGCAAGTAGACTGTCTTGGAGAAAAAAAAAAAAAAAAAAAATCAGAGACAGCAGCTCTGAAGTGGCACAACTTCCCTGGAGTCAGCAGAGGTGAGGATGACTTACTCCTGCTCCAGATCTGCCTACTCGGAGAGGAGTAATAAAGCTGAGCTCCCCACCAAGTAGCCAAAGGGCTCGTCTCTCATGTGGTCGCGTTCAAAGGAGGGTGAAGCTGTTTGGCGGTACCCAGCCAGGGGAGCGCGCTCCCGTTCCCTCTCCCAGCTGCTCCACCACAGCAGCACAACAAAAGACAGAGGTTACAGCAGCAACATGAACAAAGGAGCCTTTCTGCATCTCCCTTCATGGTTGTTCACCCATCCCTTCGTGCTACACCCAGGCTTGAAGAGGTCCTACATAGTCAGAGGTTTCAGCGCTGTGTGTTCCTCTGGGGAACTTCCCTATTTAAGAGCTCATCGCCACAGTTCATCATGTTCCCTACATTATTTGCCCACAGACACTTCCCATTTGCCCAGATCTGCTGAGCTCCACCACCTCTGGACGATAGTATTGCAACGAAAATGCATGTGATTTGTATTTAAATGTGTCTGTGCAGTACAGCTGTCTGCTCTTTCAACAAGCTGGGCGGCAACTGCCACATTTCTATCCTTCCTAATTAAAAAATAAAAATGGGGAGAAACGAGGAAGGCATTTAAAGTGTCTCTGCCATTCAGAAACCTCCATCACACTTTCAGCACTGTCTGCAGTGGCAGACAGATGCATCCACGTGGTTAAATTCAAACTGCCACGCACTCAAGTCAGCCCTGCCCAGGGAGACAGAGGACATCAGGGCAGAGCGACACGGTGGTGCTGGTCTGCATCAGGCACCCAGCCCTGCCCTTGGATGTTTGTTGGCTGAAAGCAAACAGCAACTCAGTCAAAATTTGCCCTTGACCATGACACATTAGGTCCTCTATATCCAATGACTTCAGAATTAAAATATTTCAAAATGAGAGTGCTTCCCTCAGCAACTCATAACCCGTAGTTCCAACTCAACAGCATCACAAAGAGTAATTAAAATGGAAAGTCTGATAAAAATATTGTGAAAGTATTTAAGAACAAGCTTCTTTTTGGTTTCAGGTAGGAGAGCTTAAGAACACATTAGAAACCTTTGCTCCATTCCAGATTTGAGTCTCACTCAGCGTAGTTGTCCCCAGCCACTGTCCCTCAGGGGGAGGGAGCCACCTGACAACTCTGGAGCTTCTCAGAGGACACATCGAGTTCTCAACAACAGTCAGCAGGACCTCAACCATTCACAGGCTGAAGCTGACTTCACAGGGTGAATTTTGTTCTCTCCTGGTCACCTTTGGCTTATGACATTCCTACAGCTCAAAACCAGGCAGGAAGAGCAAGAGAAGAGCAACAAAGGGAATGACAGAAGCGTGATTTAGTGGTGTCATCTCTACCAAGTAAGAGCTGAAGCCACCAGGAGCATTTCATAGCTAGGAATTTGCTCTTTACTCCCTATTTCTGGTGCAATTCAAAAGCATAGTAGTTGGTGGATTTACCCTCATATGATAAAAAACTTCCTGCCTTCAACATCACCAGTGAAGCATCCAAACCCCCTTCTAGCACACAGGAGCCAACAATCCATGAGAGAGCAGACCCACAGGCTGCTTCAAGCCCTGATGGGATGGAAAGCACTTTCCATGCACCACTCAAACCACCCATTGCATCAGAAGAGACCAGAGGAGACACTCCCCAGGAAGGCAGCTCTCTGTGTCCCCCCCCAGAGCTGCATTCCCTGACCCCCAGCCCAGCCCCAGCTCCACAGCTGCAGCCCATCTGCTCTCATCATGACCTGCCAAAGTCAACCAGCACCTGCTGCTCACACCCTTTCATTTACTACCATTTCACATGTGGCATTTAGAGTTCATTACTATTTTTCAAACTCTTTTTTTTATATTATACTTGGAGCTGACTTTGTGTCACCTGACCTTACAAAGCACAGTATCTATGTTTATGTTAGTTCATTATTCACTATTTTAAAAGCCCATCTTGCTGCAGACACTCATCTGGAGTAACATGCTCTAGCTCTAGGCAATCCTGCTTCAGCAGGGGAGTTGGACTAGATGATCTCTATGGTCCCTTCCAACTCTAAAATTCAGTGAAATTCAGTGAAATCTACACCTGAGAGTCTCACAGCTGTCACCTGGTGGATGCACATCTATACTTCAGCTACTTGCACTGGAAATAAGGCTCAGGATCTCTTAACAGCCCAGAGAGCATCCCAATTATCCCCCACACACCCACAATCACACCCTGGTTAACACAGCTGAGCTGTGCCCTCCCCTGGACACTACCAGCTTACACAGCTCCTGGGTTTTACAGGATCTCCGCCAACAATTAAGCCATCAAATGCCCTCCCCTGGACACTACCAGCTTACACGGCTCCTGGTTTTTACAGGATCTCTGCCAACAATTAAGCCATCAACAATTAGCCAAGCTGCATTGGCTTCTGAAACACAGATTGGTGAGAGGGAAAAAGAAAGCCAAAGGTCAAGATATTGATCTCCAAGCTTATAGGGAGATGTTTTGGTGCCATTGAGGATTTGAAAAGCTGGTAGAAACCTCTTAGACTTTCTTTTTGCCATCTATAGCTCATGTATCAGACAGAGTCCTGCAAACCAAAGCTTTAACTCCTTGAGAAACTACAGAAACAGCCAATAGAAAAATAAAGAACAAGAGCTAGAGCAGCCCCAAGACTATTCCAGCCAGATACAGCAGCAGTGAAGCACAGTCTCCCATAGCACACCAGCTAAAGCCATTTAAAACCTTTTTTGCTCCAATACTTAATATGGGAATGAAGTACCTGTGGTGGTCTCAGCAGAGCTGACCCCAGACTTGCAGGCACTTCTTTGTTTGTAAGTGTTTTCCTTGAAGAAGACATCCCCTCACTAAGAGAGGCAGCCCTAGCTGGTTTCAGTAGAGAAGCAAATTGCAGACAAATAAACTGATATATATATATATACAAAGACCTTTCTGGAAGAGGAATTAAAGCAGAGTTTTCTCCTCTGTTCAGCCAGCCTAATTGCCAGCTCTCTCTCTCAATCCATTATGGAGAGGAACTGAGAAGCAGAAAAAGAGCCTTCTACTACATTCAGAGCAGCTTTTCCTGTTCCCTAGCTTCAGACAGCTCTGCCAGCTTCATTATGCTAGCTTAAATTCAGCACTTTATTGATAACTGAACCCTACATCAGTAGCTCCTTCCAAAGACCTCCAGCATAAGAAACAATCAAAGGTTCAAGGGAGACAGTTATATTTGGTGGGGTTTTGGGTCATTGGTTAACAAGCATGGGGCAGCTGAGGGCAATATGTCTCCAAGCAGACATAAAGGGGGCAAGTAGTGGGGCAGAAACTAGGTTTTTTATGTCAATTTATAGGTGAGGAGTGTTAGGGTAATGCTTTTTGTGGAGATTGATTTCTTGAGGGACTTTTTTTTTTTATGGACAGATTCTCCAGGTAGGTCTTCCTTTTGGCTGTTGAAGTGAGAGTTTTGGTCTGGATTTAGTAGCTTTTTGAGCATGTTAGATAGTATTGAAATAGGTCTTGTCCAACTGTTAAGGTACAGGGTCTGGGGAGAGTTCTGTTGCTGGCTTCTCTTTAGCATAGAAACCAGTGCTGCAGGAGCTGTTTGCAAATCTAATGTCACATCTTCATATGGGGCTCTTCTCTACTCAAAACTCTTGAAAAATCAGGTTATTCTTGAAGCTGGGTTAACTGTAGGCTTTGGGTTCTTTCCTGGTGCGATGTGTAGGCTAAAAAAGGTGGGTGTTTTTGATCAGGGCTACTGTGTCTATAACTGGAGATGTTACTGTGATTTTTCAGTACTCAAAGGGGGCTTCTAAGAAAGATAGGGACATGCTTTTTAACAGGGCAGGTAGTGATTGGATGAGGGATAATGGTTTTAAACTGAGAGAAGGAATATTTAGACTAGATCCAAGGAAGAAATTTGTTATGCTGAGGGTGTGACACACTGGCCCAAGTTGCCCAGAGAGGTGGGGAGGTGCCCCTTCCCTGGAAGCATTCCAGGTCAAGTTGGATGGGGCTTCGAGCAACCTGGTCTGGTTGAAGATGTACCTGCTCATGTCAAGGGGGTTGGATTAGATTGCCTTCAAAGGTCCCTTCCAACACAAACCATTCTATAGTTTTGATAGGCTTGGGAGAAATGGTAAAAGCTGGCTGAGAATAGCTTTTAGGGAAAGTCTTTTCATGCATTCATGTAATTATTTTAAATTCCTAATGACTCTAGCAGGTCTGGGAACCTCTTAATTCCATGGGACTGGAGATGTCCTGCTTTTTTGAGGAAAGTGACATAGTCTTCCTCAAAGCAAAAAGAATGAACTACATGGTCCTAGAGCACCATCCTGTGGCAGTGCAGGTGCTGAGCAGGAGGAACGTGTTCTCTCCTGACTCATTGCCCCTGGTAGAGCTGCAGGTAATTAGCTGCTATTGTAATTAGCTGATGCATAACCGGAGCTCAGCTGATCCCTAGCTCAGATACTGCTGTCGCTGCAAACCAGTGAGGGGTGAGACAGGCAGATGAGCTCTTTGCACACCATTTGTGGAAGGTCTGGTGTCCTCCAGGGGACTCTCTGGAGCTCAGCCCTTGACTTGAATCAGTGAAAGAAGCAAGGTTTCACCTGCAGTTTTTGTTCTTCACATTGAAAGGAGAATCTGAGGTGTTGCATAAGGGGGTTTTGGCAGTTAAAGGATGGATGTGGGTGTGGGAAGGCAAAGCCATGTAGGAACGGCTGAAATTGCAAGTTGCTGCACTGATGACAAACTTCTGGCTGTGAAGTCAGTGATAAAGTGATGCAACACCAGCAGTGGGGATGTAGAAAAGCAGGTATGTGATGTTAGGGACTCTTATGTGGTGGTACTGGCTTGCCCATGACTAAGTGATGTGGTGGAGAAATGGTCTGGCTTTAAAAGGAAAGAAGTGGTTAAGCTGGTAAATGTTAATATCAAATTACTGTGAGAAACAGAGGGTTTCAGCCGAGGCCAAATTCTAAATCTCCTCAGCTGTGGAGGTCACAGACCTCACAAGATCCAAATGTGCCAACTCCTTCCCACTTCTGAGGGACCTGCTATTTGACTTGAGCTTCTTTGAATTTAGACATGGCTGTTCAAATCATCAGGTTGTGTATGTGCCTGTCTTATTATTGCCCTGCTTATATCCCATGAGGATGTCACCAGCTCTGAAAGGAGAAAGGTTCTATTGCTGCTCTTAGTTGTGTATATTGAGTCTTTTCACTGCAGGAAGAAATAAGGTTTGTCACAGTCTGAAGAGACTGCATTTCTCTCTCGGCACCCCAACCCCCTTTAGCTTTCTCTGGGTGGTGCTGATAGGATGAAACTGAGAAGAGTGAGGAGGGTTGACCTGTGTTGCCATACAGCTGTGCCCTATGTGTAATTCTAGGAGGAAAATCTTGGAGGAACTTTCCCCCTGAAATGTGAACCACAAGAAAACCTTCTTCAGGTGTCCCTACCCACGTAAGACACATCAGAAACATGGCACGGGTCATGCTTTGGTTGTCCTCTACTGACATTCTCACGTAAGTAACTAAGAATCAACTGTTGGTGAGGGAGAAAAATCTCCATAATCCTTAAAAATCATGATTCCCTGAAGCCATGAGCCTTCCCCTACTCCAAAGTTGTTGACTTAAAATCAGTGTTGGTTCTGATGGACCCTGTGTCTTGATTCAGGGTAGCTGCGTGGTCAGTAAATGTTCAAATGGTCCCATGAGTGGGGGACATTGGAAGGGGTCCCCTGTGTTGGTGACATTACTTAGTCCCACTGTCCTCACCTTACTTCCAGATCATCTAGTCTTGATTTAGCCTAAAAGCTCTCTTGTAAGTCCTGTGGGGAGTTCCCAGGCAAATAAATTAGCTGTCGGATATGACCACTGATGATAATGAATGGAGCAATTAAGACTTTCCATTTGATGACTGTAATTTTAATGGGCTGGTGCAAACGAGCTGAATAACATGGGAAGGAAGCTGCATCAGTGTCACAGGTAAAAACTGGGCAGATGACCCACTAAACAGCTGGGTGGATCATAAAAATAGGAAGCTATGCAGTTAAACTTGCCAGGTGATGAGCAGCTCCAGCTGTATTCCCAAGGAGCTTGTCCTGCTCATAGCCCTTGTTGCCATGGATCCCCACTGGACACTAAAATGAGGTTGGCCATGACGCATTTTGAGTGGTGCTGGTGCCTAGGTGACAAATGACATGTTCTTCAAGCAAGCTCTCTTGGCATCTCAGCAATGTTCCTCCTGCTTTCTGTCGGAGAGGAGAGAAGGAGAAAAATGCCCACTGCTGAAGAGGTTCTGTTGGGGAATGAGATGCTGAGACTGTGGCCATCACCTCATCACCACTCTGGTCTCCTCTGTAACACGTTCCTGTGGGGTGCTGTGCATGGGCTCTGCAGAACTCCTGCATCTGAAGGTAAAAGCCTTTGTGTAAAGCAGGATGAAATAAAGACGTGCTCCAATATCAAGTGCTGCAGGTAATGAAACAAAACAAAACCATGTGGGCTTCTTGCCCCCCTTTGCAGTGGACGGTGTTTCCTTTTGGAAGATCTTGAAGTGCTGAGTT
The DNA here is from genome assembly GCF_001431845.1 of Calidris pugnax. Classification (NCBI taxonomy): domain Eukaryota; kingdom Metazoa; phylum Chordata; class Aves; order Charadriiformes; family Scolopacidae; genus Calidris; species Calidris pugnax. The sequence continues at coordinate 292,243 of NW_015091408.1, read as the reverse complement.
AATAAGGGGATGATCTGCCTATTTGGGCTTACCAGGAGACAGAAGAATTACCTTCTACTAAGAGATCCTGCTGTGTAAATAAGCTGTGAACAAATGAAAGCCCTGGCTTTTCTCACACTGTCACAACCTTGGAATAGCTTCGTTAATGCCAAAGGACTTTAAAATATTGCTTGCACCCAATGCCAGTGGGTTGGACAGTGGCCAGATGCTTCCCATGAATGTCCTGTCACGTGTTCTGTTTCCAAAAACATGGATGTCTCTGAGCCACAGCCCTGAGCTGGATGAATTAGTCATCTCCAGCCTGAATGTCCCCTAATTGCCCGGCAAACCACATTTTTCCTTATCAGGACAGGAAGTGTCTGGCTGGGGAGGTGATGTCTCTGGGTTCAGCTGCCCCACAGGACTCTGGGGTGGGTGCTGGCTGGTGGTCCCTTCTGTATCTCATCCCCAATCTGTAAACAGCAGGAAATGGTCTTCTCCCACCTAACAATGGTCTTGGGGGCTCTCTCTCTGGTCACCATCTATCATGTGGGAAGTCCGGTACCAGAGATAATGGGTTCATTGGGCTGGAACTGGAATTATACAAACAACATGGGCCAAAGATTGACGTTTGAAGGAAGGTAGTGGCTTTTTACTGTGGGATTTGGGTTGCTTTATGCCCAGGCTTTGCCAGGTGCTGTACGTGTGCAAGCAAACCAGGAATGAGCTTTCAAAAACCGGCTGCTTCCCCTGACGTAGACTCTTGCACAGGATGTGTCAGTGCTTTCCTGGTGGTCTCCATCGTGAAGCTCATGCCTGGGTTGATCTCACTCCATGGCTGCTGGGACTGAAGCTGTGGAGGTGATGGGCAACCCTGGTGTCAGTGGGCACCGTGACCACAGCACCGCAATGTCTCCCATCGCCTTCCCCTTCGTGCTCCGATCTTTGCTGTCATTACAAAATCTCCCAGTGATGAAACTGTGGGTGTGATAAGAGATCTGCACACCTAATGCAGCAGGGCTGTTGCTCAATTTTGACTTAACCTCCTTTTTGCTTTATCTGCCTGTTGCTATCTTACTCAGGAAGACTTGTCTCTAGGTTGGGGTACGCCAGAGAAAATAGTAAGGACCAATGCATCATTTCTTTTTCAAAATATTCTTCCGCTTTTTCAGAAATGGTAGATATTTTGGTTATTTAAAAGTAATCATTTCTCTTCGCCCACGCTGCTGTTTCCTATCACATTCAGGGAACATTGGTTGAAAAAAAGTGAAATAACCAAAAAAGTATTTTCCCTCTTTTGTTTGGTGGAGAATTCATCCTTTATTCTAAGTCTGATATTGGTATTAGGCAAAGTATTCCATTCCTATACATAACCTAGAGATGCCAAAACCATTTGAGGTGAGCAGCTTTTTGGCATCCAGCAGATTCCAGGTGCGATGTAGCATCCAAGCGCACCCACCACCAGATTTTGTTAGGGGTGATGGAATACAGACCAGTTGGAAACATGCTGATCTCAAGGATGTTCCTTTGATGTAGCCTCTGTGATATGCTGTGATTTAAAGCCAGACACGGTTGTGTTTGCGTGTGCTTTGCTTCATGCCATCGCCAAGCTGTGGTGCTGGGCAGGTGTTGCTGCTACTGGTAGGGCAGGCCCGAGTCATCCTATTTCGTATCTCTCCAATTCCCATTGTGGCATCGATAATTTCCCAATGAGCTTTGGAAGAATGAGGAACTGAGATGGGGGAAAGAAGAAAATTGAAAATGGGGTGTGCCCATGACTTTAATGCGTGTGGCAAACAGCAGGGACCAGATAAAAGTGAAACCAGGAAAGGAAGCCACAGCTGGGCAACTGACTATTCAACTGCCAGGGCCGCTGTATATTAATTATTGGGGAAAGTTGTTCTTGTTGGGGTACACAAACCTCATCATCGCTGTGTCCAAATTCCTTGGCAGCGAGATACAAGTCATTAGGAGAAATGCTCTCAGAAAGAGCCCTAGCCAAAACCATAAACGGTTGAGTACTGTAATAAGGGCAAAAGGGCAATTTCTCAGTGGACAGACCTGGGGCAAGAGCTAGCGCTGAGGAGAGGAAAGGGTTGAAAAGCTTAAATCCCTAAATAGAGGCAAAATATGAGGGGCAGAAGCAGAAACATTTTCAGATTAAAAATAATCCTTCTTTTCCAGTTCCTGCACCCATCTGACACCAAGGATTAAGTAGGTAGGGAAGGGAGCAGCTTGCCTGGAGAGATGGTGAGTGAGGAAACAGGTATGAAAGGAAGTGATACTGTGGGAAGGAGAAACGCAATTTCTGCTCAGTCAAGGTGGATCCATGTCCTCAGGATGAAGGTGTTGGTTGCACCAGAGCAGAGGCCATCACCATGAACAGAGCATGGCATCAGTCCTGGCCACCACTGGGGACTGTCAACCATTGATGACACACGTTGTACCTGCATCTGGGTGTTCTGTGGTACCCAGCAGCAAGTCTTGTGTCACCAGGTTGTCTGGCAGCGAGGGCAGCTGCCTGTTGTGGGTAGGTTGTGCTTTGGTGGCAGTGGGATGATGAAGAGATAAAGCTGTTCTGAATATTCTTCATGAACCGCTGCCCTTCTCAAGGACCACTGAGCTCCGTCCCTAAAAGTTCAGAGTAGATGGGGGAAAAAGAGGAAAGTCATGCTTCTGTAGCCCTGAGAGCTGGCCAGTTCTGTGCCCACCCCACAGGTACAAGCATCCCACAGTGCCTTGATGTATCTCACATGGTGATGACAGACATCACAGGCGTTCTGTGCATTAGACATTTTATTAAATGTTTTGCCTTA
>NW_015091408.1:261994-276167 GCF_001431845.1 Calidris pugnax | reverse complement strand
TTATAGGGAGATGTTTTGGTGCCATTGAGGATTTGAAAAGCTGGTAGAAACCTCTTAGACTTTCTTTTTGCCATCTATAGCTCATGTATCAGACAGAGTCCTGCAAACCAAAGCTTTAACTCCTTGAGAAACTACAGAAACAGCCAATAGAAAAATAAAGAACAAGAGCTAGAGCAGCCCCAAGACTATTCCAGCCAGATACAGCAGCAGTGAAGCACAGTCTCCCATAGCACACCAGCTAAAGCCATTTAAAACCTTTTTTGCTCCAATACTTAATATGGGAATGAAGTACCTGTGGTGGTCTCAGCAGAGCTGACCCCAGACTTGCAGGCACTTCTTTGTTTGTAAGTGTTTTCCTTGAAGAAGACATCCCCTCACTAAGAGAGGCAGCCCTAGCTGGTTTCAGTAGAGAAGCAGCTTGCAGACAAATAAACTGATATATATATATATACAAAGACCTTTCTGGAAGAGGAATTAAAGCAGAGTTTTCTCCTCTGTTCAGCCAGCCTAATTGCCTGCTCTCTCTCTCAATCCATTATGGAGAGGAACTGAGAAGCAGAAAAAGAGCCTTCTACTACATTCAGAGCAGCTTTTCCTGTTCCCTAGCTTCAGACAGCTCTGCCAGCTTCATTACGCTAGCTTAAATTCAGCACCTTATTGATAACTGAACCCTACATCAGTAGCTCCTTCCAAAGACCTCCAGCATAAGAAACAATCAAAGGTTCAAGGGAGACAGTTATATTTGGTGGGGTTTTGGGTCATTGGTTAACAAGCATGGGGCAGCTGAGGGCAATATGTCTCCAAGCAGACATAAAGGGGGCAAGTAGTGGGGCAGAAACTAGGTTTTTTATGTCAATTTATAGGTGAGGAGTGTTAGGGTAATGCTTTTTGTGGAGATTGATTTCTTGAGGGACTTTTTTTTTTTATGGACAGATTCTCCAGGTAGGTCTTCCTTTTGGCTGTTGAAGTGAGAGTTTTGGTCTGGATTTAGTAGCTTTTTGAGCATGTTAGATAGTATTGAAATAGGTCTTGTCCAACTGTTAAGGTACAGGGTCTGGGGAGAGTTCTGTTGCTGGCTTCTCTTTAGCATAGAAACCAGTGCTGCAGGAGCTGTTTGCAAATCTAATGTCACATCTTCATATGGGGCTCTTCTCTACTCAAAACTCTTGAAAAATCAGGTTATTCTTGAAGCTGGGTTAACTGTAGGCTTTGGGTTCTTTCCTGGTGCGATGTGTAGGCTAAAAAAGGTGGGTGTTTTTGATCAGGGCTACTGTGTCTATAACTGGAGATGTTACTGTGATTTTTCAGTACTCAAAGGGGGCTTCTAAGAAAGATAGGGACATGCTTTTTAACAGGGCAGGTAGTGATTGGATGAGGGATAATGGTTTTAAACTGAGAGAAGGAATATTTAGACTAGATCCAAGGAAGAAATTTGTTATGCTGAGGGTGTGACACACTGGCCCAAGTTGCCCAGAGAGGTGGGGAGGTGCCCCTTCCCTGGAAGCATTCCAGGTCAAGTTGGATGGGGCTTCGAGCAACCTGGTCTGGTTGAAGATGTACCTGCTCATGTCAAGGGGGTTGGATTAGATTGCCTTCAAAGGTCCCTTCCAACACAAACCATTCTATAGTTTTGATAGGCTTGGGAGAAATGGTAAAAGCTGGCTGAGAATAGCTTTTAGGGAAAGTCTTTTCATGCATTCATGTAATTATTTTAAATTCCTAATGACTCTAGCAGGTCTGGGAACCTCTTAATTCCATGGGACTGGAGATGTCCTGCTTTTTTGAGGAAAGTGACATAGTCTTCCTCAAAGCAAAAAGAATGAACTACATGGTCCTAGAGCACCATCCTGTGGCAGTGCAGGTGCTGAGCAGGAGGAACGTGTTCTCTCCTGACTCATTGCCCCTGGTAGAGCTGCAGGTAATTAGCTGCTATTGTAATTAGCTGATGCATAACCGGAGCTCAGCTGATCCCTAGCTCAGATACTGCTGTCGCTGCAAACCAGTGAGGGGTGAGACAGGCAGATGAGCTCTTTGCACACCACTTGTGGAAGGTCTGGTGTCCTCCAGGGGACTCTCTAGAGCTCAGCCCTTGACTTGAATCAGTGAAAGAAGCAAGGTTTCACCTGCAGTTTTTGTTCTTCACATTGAAAGGAGAATCTGAGGTGTTGCATAAGGGGGTTTTGGCAGTTAAAGGATGGATGTGGGTGTGGGAAGGCAAAGCCATGTAGGAACGGCTGAAATTGCAAGTTGCTGCACTGATGACAAACTTCTGGCTGTGAAGTCAGTGATAAAGTGATGCAACACCAGCAGTGGGGATGTAGAAAAGCAGGTATGTGATGTTAGGGACTCTTATGTGGTGGTACTGGCTTGCCCATGACTAAGTGATGTGGTGGAGAAATGGTCTGGCTTTAAAAGGAAAGAAGTGGTTAAGCTGGTAAATGTTAATATCAAATTACTGTGAGAAACAGAGGGTTTCAGCCGAGGCCAAATTCTAAATCTCCTCAGCTGTGGAGGTCACAGACCTCACAAGATCCAAATGTGCCAACTCCTTCCCACTTCTGAGGGACCTGCTATTTGACTTGAGCTTCTTTGAATTTAGACATGGCTGTTCAAATCATCAGGTTGTGTATGTGCCTGTCTTATTATTGCCCTGCTTATATCCCATGAGGATGTCACCAGCTCTGAAAGGAGAAAATCCTGTTCCATTGCTGCTCTTAGTTGTGTATATTGAGTCTTTTCACTGCAGGAAGAAATAAGGTTTGTCACAGTCTGAAGAGACTGCATTTCTCTCTCAGCACCCCAACTCCCTTTAGCTTTCTCTGGGTGGTGCTGATAGGATGAGGCTGAGAAGAATGAGGAGGGTTGACCTGTGTTGCCATACAGCTGTGCCCTATGTGTAATTCTAGGAGGAAAATCTTGGAGGAACTTTCCCCCTGAAATGTGAACCACAAGAAAACCTTCTTCAGGTGTCCCCACCCACGTAAGACACATCAGAAACATGGCACAGGTCATGGTTTGGTTGTCCTCTACTGACATTCTCACGTAAGTAACTAAGAATCAACTGTTGGTGAGGGAGAAAATCTCCATAATCCTTAAAAATCATGATTCCCTGAAGCCATGAGCCTTCCCCTACTCCAAAGTTGTTGACTTAAAATCAGTGTTGGTTCTGATGGACCCTGTGTCTTGATTCAGGGTAGCTGCATGGTCAGTAAATGTTCAAATGGCCCCGTGAGTGGGGGACATTGGAAGGGGTCCCCTGTGTTGGTGACATTACTTAGTCCAACTGTCCTCACCTTACTGCCAGATCATCTAGTCTTGATTTAGCCTAAAAGCTCTCTTGTAAGTCCTGTGGGGAGTTCCCAGGCAAATAAATTAGCTGTCGGATATGACCACTGATGATAATGAATGGAGCAATTAAGACTTTCCATTTGATGACTGTAATTTTAATGGGCTGGTGCAAACGAGCTGAATAACATGGGAAGGAAGCTGCATCAGTGTCACAGGTAAAAACTGGGCAGATGACCCACTAAACAGCTGGGTGGATCATAAAAATAGGAAGCTATGCAGTTAAACTTGCCAGGTGATGAGCAGCTCCAGCTGTATTCCCAAGGAGCTTGTCCTGCTCATAGCCCTTGTTGCCATGGATCCCCACTGGACACTAAAATGAGGTTGGCCATGACGCATTTTGAGTGGTGCTGGTGCCTAGGTGACAAATGACATGTTCTTCAAGCAAGCTCTCTTGGCATCTCAGCAATGTTCCTCCTGCTTTCTGTCGGAGAGGAGAGAAGGAGAAAAATGCCCACTGCTGAAGAGGTTCTGTTGGGGAATGAGATGCTGAGACTGTGGCCATCACCTCATCACCACTCTGGTCTCCTCTGTAACACGTTCCTGTGGGGTGCTGTGCATGGGCTCTGCAGAACTCCTGCATCTGAAGGTAAAAGCCTTTGTGTAAAGCAGGATGAAATAAAGACGTGCTCCAATATCAAGTGCTGCAGGTAATGAAACAAAACAAAACCATGTGGGCTTCTTGCCCCCCTTTGCAGTGGACGGTGTTTCCTTTTGGAAGATCTTGAAGTGCTGAGTTAATAAGGGGATGATCTGCCTATTTGGGCTTACCAGGAGACAGAAGAATTACCTTCTATGAAGAGACCCTGCTGTGTAAATAAACTGTGAACAAATGAAAGCCCTGGCTTTTCTCACACTGTCGCAACCTTGGAATAGCTTCGTTAATGCCAAAGGACTTTAAAATATTGCTTGCACCCAATGCCACTGGGTTGGACAGTGGCCAGATGCTTCCCATGAATGTCCTGTCACGTGTTCTGTTTCCAAAAACATGGATGTCTCTGAGCCACAGCCCTGAGCTGGATGAATTAGTCATCTCCAGCCTGAATGTCCCCTAATTGCCCGGCAAACCACATTTTTCCTTATCAGGACAGGAAGTGTCTGGCTGGGGAGGTGATGTCTCAGGGTTCAGCTGCCCCACAGGACTCTGGGGTGGGTGCTGGCTGGTGGTCCCTTCTGTATCTCATCCCCAATCTGTAAACAGCAGGAAATGGTCTTCTCCCACCTAACAATGGTCTTGGGGGCTCTCTCTCTGGTCACCATCTATCATGTGGGAAGTCCGGTACCAGAGATAATGGGTTCATTGGGCTGGAACTGGAATTATACAAACAACATGGGCCAAAGATTGACGTTTGAAGGAAGGTAGTGGCTTTTTACTGTGGGATTTGGGTTGCTTTATGCCCAGGCTTTGCCAGGTGCTGTACGTGTGCAAGCAAACCAGGAACGAGCTTTCAAAAACCAGCTGCTTCCCCTGACGTAGACTCTCGCACAGGATGTGTCAGTGCTTTCCTGGTGGTCTCCATCATGAAGCTCGTGCCTGGGTTGATCTCACTCCATGGCTGCTGGGACTGAAGCTGTGGAGGTGATGGGCAACCCTGGTGTCAGTGGGCACCGTGACCACAGCACCGCAATGTCTCCCATCGCCTTCCCCTTCGTGCTCCGATCTTTGCTGTCATTACAAAATCTCCCAGTGATGAAACTGTGGGTGTGATAAGAGATCTGCACACCTAATGCAGCAGGGCTGTTGCTCAATTTTGACTTAACCTCCTTTTTGCTTTATCTGCCTGTTGCTATCTTACTCAGTAAGACTTGTCTCTAGGTTGAGGTATGCCAGAGAAAATAGTAAGGACCAATGCATCATTTCTTTTTCACAATATTCTTCCGCTTTTTCAGAAATGGTAGATATTTTGGTTATTTAAAAGTAATCATTTCTCTTTGCCCACGCTGCTGTTTCCTATCACATTCAGGGAACATCAGTTGAAAAAAAGTGAAATAACCAAAAAAGTATTTTCCCTCTTTTGTTTGGTGGAGAATTCATCCTTTATTCTAAGTCTGATATTGGTATTAGGCAAAGTATTCCATTCCTATACATAACCTAGAGATGCCAAAACCATTTGAGGTGAGCAGCTTTTTGGCATCCAGCAGATTCCAGGTGCAATGTAGCATCCAAGCGCACCCACCACCAGATTTTGTTAGGGGTGATGGAATACAGACCAGTTGGAAACATGCTGATCTCAAGGATGTTCCTTTGATGTAGCCTCTGTGATATGCTGTGATTTAAAGCCAGACATGGTTGTGTTTGCGTGTGCTTTGCTTCATGCCATCGCCAAGCTGTGGTGCTGGGCAGGTGTTGCTGCTACTGGTAGGGCAGGCCCGAGTCATCCTATTTCGTATCTCTCCAATTCCCATTGTGGCATCGATAATTTCCCAATGAGCTTTAGAAGAATGAGGAACTGAGATGGGGGAAAGAAGAAAATTGAAAATGGGGTGTGCCCATGACTTTAATGCGTGTGGCAAACAGCAGGGACCAGATAAAAGTGAAACCAGGAAAGGAAGCCACAGCTGGGCAACTGACTATTCAACTGCCAGGGCCGCTGTATATTAATTATTGGGGAAAGTTGTTCTTGTTGGGGTACACAAACCTCATCATCGCTGTGTCCACATTCCTTGGCAGCGAGATACAAGTCATTAGGAGAAATGCTCTCAGAAAGAGCCCTAGCCAAAACCATAAACGGTTGAGTACTGTAATAAGGGCAAAAGGGCAATTTCTCAGTGGACAGACCTGGGGCAAGAGCTAGCGCTGAGGAGAGGAAAGGGTTGAAAAGCTTAAATCCCTAAATAGAGGCAAAATATGAGGGGCAGAAGCAGAAACATTTTCAGATTAAAAATAATCCTTCTTTTCCAGTTCCTGCACCCATCTGACACCAAGGATTAAGTAGGTAGGGAAGGGAGGCTGCAGCTTGCCTGGAGAGATGGTGAGTGAGGAAACAGGTATGAAAGGAAGTGATACTGTGGGAAGGAGAAACGCAATTTCTGCTCAGTCAAGGTGGATCCATGTCCTCAGGATGAAGGTGTTGGTTGCACCAGAGCAGAGGCCATCACCATGAACAGAGCATGGCATCAGTCCTGGCCACCACTGGGGACTGTCAACCATTGATGACACACGTTGTACCTGCATCTGGGTGTTCTGTGGTACCCAGCAGCAAGTCTTGTGTCACCAGGTTGTCTGGCAGCGAGGGCAGCTGCCTGTTGTGGGTAGGTTGTGCTTTGGTGGCAGTGGGATGATGAAGAGATAAAGCTGTTCTGAATATTCTTCACGAACCACTGCCCTTCTCAAGGACCACTGAGCTCCATCCCTAAAGGTTCAGAGTAGATGGGGGGAAAAAGGGGAAAATCATGCTTCTGTAGCCCTGAGAGTTGGCCAGTTCTGTGCCCACCCCACAGGTACAAGCATCCCACAGTGCCTTGATGTATATCACATGGTGATGACAGACATCACAGGCGTTCTGTGCATTAGACATTTTATTAAATGTTTTGCCTTAGCAACCTAGTGAGAGAGAAATCAAAGTCTTAGGGAGAGATGGCTCACATCAAGGAGTGGAAGATGATCCTCCATCCCACCAGGCACATTGCCTTTATCTCTCCATCATTACCCGCCAGACTGTGATGTGCAAAAGGCATGGCTGGACTAGAGAATTAAACAAGAAATAATCTGAGGGTTTCTGAAGCTGGCTGGATCTCCAGTGTGCCTTGGTTACACCGACACCCAGCCCGTCTGCTGTCATCCAGCAGGAGCGTGGCCCTCTCCTACACTCAGGATGGATGGAAGGATCACACCTCTCTCACAACCCACGGGGAGGATATAATCAGGAGGTACTGAGCAAACACCTCATGAGAGCACGTATGCCTCTGTGGCAATTATACTCCACCCTCCTGATACTCCTTTTGTAGGTACAAACTGTGCTATTCAGTGAACAAAAATATTCAGTGCACACAACATTTTCTTGGGGTCTCTGCACTAAACAGCTTTAAAAAAAAATAAAGGAGAGCTCTGACCCCCAAATTCTGGGGACCTCTGTGTCTGCAATGAGATTTCCCTTCACTAAGGAAGGCTTTATCTGGGGATAAGGCATTAGTCTGAGATTTTAAAGCTCTGGTTTAAGCCCCAGCTTTGAGATTTTCCCAAATCACTCTTCCCCTGTGTATAAAATGAGGATGTAATTCTGTTTTCTCTGATTTCCAGTCTTTGGTACTGAAACTGCCATTTATAGACCTGGGAAAAGGGACCTTCAGTAGTGGGAAGTAACAGTTGGAAGCAAAATAATTTTATAGTTAACAGATGAAAGACCTCAGTTAGCTCAGCCCGGACTGAGACAAGCTGCAGAGCTAATCTCAGTTAATGAGAGCATTTAACTTTGCTATTGAAATGAGGAATATGGGGTCAAATTCTGATTTTCTTGCTCTCTCCCAACAGTTTGCAAACTCTACTGTTTTGTTGCTTGCAAAAAGTACTTTAACAAAGTGCCAGCACCTCTGTGTTCCCCTGGCCTCTCCAGCCCAGACTCATTTAGAGCAACCAAATCAAGCTTTGTGATGCCCTGCTCCCCAGCGCACGCACCTGAAATCCCAGGACTCATCTTTTATGTGCCAGAACATGCTAAACCTCTTACTCTTGCATCCTGACTGCCCTTGAGATCTTAATAGCAGAGATAAACAAGCTGTTCTAGATATGCTAAGTATACGCTGCAACCGCAGCCCTTAATTTGGTTTTCAGACAAACAGTGAATCCCTTGACATCTGTCTTCCCTGCCCTACTTACCTCCCAAGCTCAGGCACTCCCCAGAGGGGCTTTGACATTACCTGTGACTGGGTCTCCATCATGTAAGGAGTTGTGTGGTCTCAGCTGGGTGTTTCTGGATGTAAACACAACAGTTGTATGAAATACTGCACCAGCTGGGTGTTTCTGGATGTAAACACAACAGTCGTGTTGTATGAAATACTGCACCGAAACTCAGTGAATGACCAGGCAGGAAATGGAATTAATTTTTCTTTTATTTAACTTTATTTAGCTCTACCCACCCATCCAACTCTCAAGCAACCAGGTGTGTATGACTACCTTGTGCAAGACCACTTGAGAGGAACACAAGTATGAAATACTGCACCAAAACTCAGTGAATGACCAGGCAGGAAATGGAATTAATTTTTCTTTTATTTAACTTTATTTAGCTCTACCCACCCATCCACTCTCAAGCAACCAGGTGTGTATGACTATCTTGTCCAAGACCACTTGAGAGGAACACAAAGGACACAAGGGATACTGAGGTATCCACTGGGCTCATCTTGACCGGCAGAAATGAGCTGTGTTTTGGGCAAGCCTTTTATAAAAATCAATAGTTATCAGGGGATATTTTGCCCCAGTCACCCTCCTTGGTTCCTGGACAAGGTTGCAGCCTGCTGTCCCATTTCCTTATTTTACACATCATATAGTTTCTTTCTGTCTCCTTGTTGGGATAAAAGAAAGAACAAACACACTAATGGTATGAATAATTAAGAGTTCTTGGGTCTTACCCAGAATATGGCTTTGCAAATTACATGTTTTTACAACTGTTTGAAAGCTCAAGATGGATGATGAAAAGTTTTTTTCTAATACACAGTGAAAATTTCTTTTTTGGGCCTCTTACAGATGAAAACCTGAACCTGTCCCATGAAATCATAGAACGGTTTGAGTTGGAAGGGACCTTAAAGACCACCCGGGCCTCCCCCTGCCATGGGCAGGGACACCTCTCACCAGACAAGGTTGCTCCAAGCCCCTTCCAACCTGGCCTTGAACGTCTCCAGGGATGGGACACCCACAGCTTCTCTGGGCAACCTGGGCCAGGGTCTCACCCCTCTCACAAGAAAGAATTTCTTCCTGAGATCTCATCTAAATCTCCCCTTTTTCAGCTTAAAACCCTTCTCCCTTGTCCCATCACTCCCCTCCCTGATCAAGATTTCCCCCCAGCTTTCCTGTAGGTACTGGAAATCCCTTTCAGATGACACCCTTTGACAGAGCACTACAAGGGAGAGGGTCCTTTGTCCCCTGCCTCCAATGGTGATGCCTTCTACCTCCCAGGATGGTGGCCATGCGGTGGGGGGGTTGGTGAGGTCAACAGGCACTGGCTGATGGAAAATCATCTGAGAGACAGGAGTGTAAAGATCAGATAAGACTGAGCAGGTCTCATGCTCCGGGGCAGGAAAGACACATGGGCAGCGCAAGGAAGGAAGCACTTAGCAGAGAATATGGGTGGCACAGCCTACGGCTCTCTGTCATGAAACCTGGCTCTGAAATAATAAAGCAAGCTATGGTTGCCTCAATCAGCTCCATCCGAGTGAAAGATCCTTCAAGGCTGCCACTTAAAAGCTCGCCTGGAGCTGGAGGGTTTTATTGGAGGAACTTGGTGCTGCTGTTTGTAATAATTCCAGCTTGGCAGAAGAAAGGCATGAAAAGTGTGAGCGAACTGTATATCCAGAGTGATTTCCCCTGCGGCATTTACAGTTAAGGGATGAGGTGTTACAAGAGGGGAATGGCAAAGATGACCTCTTTTATCTCTTAACCCATGAGTAAATGTAGCAAAACACAGCGTGCAGCCTTCAATAAGTGATACTCTCTCATCCAGAGGGACTTTCCCTATTCTTATGTGCTCCTGAGGGGTTTATACAGAGCCTGTTGCATGTTTATCTGCCCTGAGGATATAAAACTCCTGATATTGTCTTGATTTTTTTTTTCAAAACTGATCCTTTTTGGTGGTGTTCTCTCTGCCAATGACAATGCAGTCAGTGCCCAGAGCATCCCAGCCTCTCTCACTGCTATTGTTGCTATAACTACCGGTGAATATAGCAATGAAGTAACTTTTGGACTTTCTTTAAAGCTAAAATCATATAAGCTGGCCACGTCCCCTGGCTGTGTCAGGCACAGTCTAAGCAAAAACACTGGGAAATACCAATGAAGTTATGACAGTCCACCCCACCACGGGCAAAGACAGCTCTTCCAGTGCCTGCACGGCTGTGGGTCACTCCCATGACATGAGGGGACATGGTGGCCGTGCTCTCACAGTGCTTCCAGGTCACTGCCATAACTGTCAGGGATGACAACCAGCCCCTCTGCTCCTGTGTTAAGGTCTCTGCAGGCCTGCAGGGTTCAAATTAAAGCAGTCCTGACCCAGGGGCTCCTACACGACTGCAAGTCTACATGAAGACCCCTTCACTGCTTCTTTGGTTGTTTGGGTTTCTTGCCTCTATTTCTCTGTAGGTCAAATCCTCCAAGGCTGTAAATCACGTGGACCCTCCCAGATTTGCATCACTTCAGCCTCTGCCTCTACAGGCACATGTTGTCTTTTGGGGAGTCTGAACCCATTGGACCAGAGTCCAATGTGTGTCCCTACAGCCCCTGGCAATAACGTGGGTGTCATTAGACACATAATATACCTCCTACCAATCTTCCAGTTACAACACAGTATAATGACATGCCAGAGCCACGTCCGGGTGTTCAGAACCATTTTCTAGAATGAGAGGTAAATTACTTTTGTCTATAGAGATGAAAGTCCCTCTCTCCTCCCTCACATTTCCTTTCTGGACTATTGGACCCCTCTGTAGGGGGGATGTGAAAATAAATCACTTGTTTTATTCTGAAAATCCAAGAATATGTCTGCCTTTCCCCATTTCTTCGCTCTACGTGTAGTAGGCGGAGCCGTCTAATTACTTTAATGTAGCCGAAAACAAAAGAGGTGGTGGAAGGGAGATATCAATCAGAAATGACGAGCCCAAGATTATGCCAAGTAGGTGGGTAGTTGTGGTTGGGTTTGGCTGATAAATAAATCAATCATTGTTTCTTTCCAAGAGGAGGACTAGATACTATATAAAAGTTCTCACACGCCAGGTTTCCTCACTCAGTTTGACTTCTTTCCGCTGATTCGTGCCGTGGGACACGGTAAGGTATTTAATGCTACTGATGAAAACTAACTTGGCTGATTAACTTTGGAATGCTAAACTGGAAAAGGTGGGAGGAAATATGGCTTTTGGGTTTCATGGTCAAAAAATTTCTCATTATTTACAGTCAATTATTTTTTTTTTTTTCCTAATGATTCAGAACTGGAAAAGGTGGGAGGAAATATGGCTTTTGGGTCTCATGGTCCAAAAATTTCTCATTATTTACAGTCAGGTTTTTTTTTTTTTTTCCTAATGATTCAGGCTGTGGGATTACTTAATCACACAGAAAAGGGGGAGAGCTGGGACATAGAAAACATGATCTTTGGGACCGCTTTGTTTTCTCAGCCCAACACCATGTGGTACCACGGTCTACTAAATACTATTGGAATATAAATCTTAAGAAAAAGGATAGGTAAAAAAGTTTTTGCAGGTACTTAGCAAAGGGAAACAAAGGAACTGAAATACAAAATGGGTGTCTATTCTCATTTTCCAGCTTTTTGTCTAAATTGGAAAGGGTTCTCCTTTGATCACAGGTTTTGTTGGGTTTTTTTTGAGGAACCATTTTCTCCTCTGGCATGTTTGGACACCTCAACTGACCTGGAGATCCTTTTCACTGGTAGAGCTGTCACATGCCTGTCAGAGGAATAATAAATTCCCACTGCCAGCAGACAAGAATGTGGGCTGTGGTGGGGGTTAAGTGCCAAAGAAGTGCCCAAACTTCACAGCATCCCCATAGGTTTCAGCCTCGGGTACAGGCACCCATCAAACCCTTGCAAGTGGTGACTTAGAGATGCTTCATGCAGCTGCTTTTTATTTTCCTTCATTGCTGATATCTTTTCCACTGGCTGTTCCTCTTTTCTTCTAATTTTTAAGAAGAAATCAAACAGTCTCTGTGGTCTTTGAAACCAAGATTGAAGAATTTCAAAGTGCAATGAAATTATTGTCATGCAAATGTCGACCCATATTCTTTGTTTCTTGCATGACGCGGAATATTAATACCTGTCCTCGAGCATTACAGCCCTTCCAAAATTCCCAATCCATGTTTGGATAAGGGTAATTCTGGTGTACCACAGCCTTGTGTACCTCTCGCTGTGGCGTGCCACCCAGACAACTTGCTGCAAGAAGGAATGATTAAGGAACGATTACGGTTGCACCTGCCCTAGAAATATTATAGTTACGTTAAATTTCATATTATATCAAAGTTATATATGGACAGAGGAGGTCCTGTAGAAGACCTGATCAAGGGTTATGGAATGAGCTGAAAACTTCCCAGGTCCTTCCTGGTAATCATTTTAATTTATAAATTCCTGAGGTTGACAATACCTTTTCGTATTATCTATCAGAGGTGGATGAAGGTGGGACAAAAAGGGAACAGAAGGTATTTTCTTACACCAGCCTGCGTTTGGAAGGGGTCGGAGAGGAACCATAACAAAAGCTTTCCTCCCCCTGGGTTTTCTAAGGCCTGTTTTTCCTTTCTCTTGGAGGACTCTCTGACGCCAGGACGATGGGTTCCCATCAGCAAAAGGGCGACGGCCAAGGCATGTCTGAGCAGTCTGGTGGATGCCACGGCGGTGGTGGCGGAGGAGGTTCATGCCACGGTGGTGGTGGAGGAGGATGCTGCCACAGTAGTGGTGAAGGAGGATCTATAGTATACCAGAGCCAAGGATCATCGTGCCATGGAGGAGGCAGCAGCGGTGGTGGAGGCGGCGGCGGTGGTGGTGGTGCTGTTATTTACCAGACCCACATGTCATCATCCTCCTTTGGAGGAGGAGGAGGAGGAGGAGGAGGAGGAGGCCACCAGTGCATCAGTGGCGGCGGCGGCGGAGGTGGTGGTGGGTCAGGCCACCAGGGACAAGGACCCATCTGCATAATTGGAGGAGGAGGAGGTGGTGGTGGTGGAGGAGGAGGAGGTGGCTCAGGCCACCAGGGCCAAGGCCCCATCTGCATTGGAGGTGGTAGCATGGGAGGGGGAAGTGGGGGAGGTCATCAAAGCCAAGGCTCCGTTTGCATTATTGGTGGAGGCGGAGGTGGTGGTGGAGGAGGAGGTGGTGGCTCAGGTCATCAAAGCCAAGGTCCCATCTGCATTGGTGGAGGAAGCGGTGGTGGTGGAGGTGGTTCAGGCCATCAGGGCCAAGGACCCATCTGCATTATTGGAGGAGGAGGAGGTGGTGGTGGTGGAGGAGGAGGAGGTGGTAGTTCTGGCCACCAGAGCAAAATTCCCATCTGCATTGGAGGTGGCAGCATAGGAGGGGGAAGTGGGGGAGGTGGTGGTTCAGGTCATCAAAGCCAAGGCTCTGTCTGCATTATTGGTGGAGGTGGTGGTGGTGGTGGAGGAGGAGGTGGTGGCTCAGGTCATCAAAGCCAAGGTCCCATCTGCATTGGTGGAGGAAGCGGTGGTGGTGGAGGTGGTTCAGGCCATCAGGGCCAAGGCTCCGTCTGCATTATTGGTGGAGGTGGTGGTGGAGGGGGAGGTGGTGGTTCAGGCCATCAAGGCCAAGGACCCATCTGCATTGGTGGTGGCAGCATGGGAGGAGGAGGAGGAGGAGGAGGTGGTTCCAGCCATCAAGGCCAAGGACCCATCTGCATTGGTGGTGGTGGAGGGGGAGGTGGTGGTTCAGGCCATCAGGGACAAGGACCCATCTGCATTGGTGGTGGCAGCATGGGAGGAGGAGGAGGAGGTGGTGGCAGCCATCAAGGCCAAGGACCCATCTGCATTGGTGGTGGTGGAGGGGGAGGTGGTGGTTCAGGCCATCAGGGACAAGGACCCATCTGCATTGGTGGTGGCAGCATGGGAGGAGGAGGAGGAGGTGGTGGTTCCAGCCATCAAGGCCAAGGACCCATCTGCATCGGTGGAGGTGGTGGCGGA
>NW_015091408.1:248586-253422 GCF_001431845.1 Calidris pugnax | reverse complement strand
AAAGCTTTCCTCTCCCTGGGTTTTCTAAGGACTGTTTTTCCTTTGTCTTGGAGGACTCTCTGACGCCAGGACGATGGGTTCCCATCAGCAAAAGGGCGACGGCCAAGGCATGTCTGAGCAGTCTGGTGGATGCCACGGCGGTGGTGGCGGAGGAGGTTCATGCCACGGTGGTGGTGGAGGAGGATGCTGCCACAGTAGTGGTGAAGGAGGATCTATAGTATACCAGAGCCAAGGATCATCGTGCCATGGAGGAGGCAGCAGCGGTGGTGGAGGCGGCGGCGGTGGTGGTGGTGCTGTTATTTACCAGACCCACATGTCATCATCCTCCTTTGGAGGAGGAGGAGGAGGAGGAGGAGGAGGAGGCCACCAGTGCATCAGTGGCGGCGGCGGCGGAGGTGGTGGTGGGTCAGGCCACCAGGGACAAGGACCCATCTGCATAATTGGAGGAGGAGGAGGTGGTGGTGGTGGAGGAGGAGGAGGTGGCTCAGGCCACCAGGGCCAAGGCCCCATCTGCATTGGAGGTGGTAGCATGGGAGGGGGAAGTGGGGGAGGTCATCAAAGCCAAGGCTCCGTTTGCATTATTGGTGGAGGCGGAGGTGGTGGTGGAGGAGGAGGTGGTGGCTCAGGTCATCAAAGCCAAGGCTCCGTTTGCATTATTGGTGGAGGCGGAGGTGGTGGTGGAGGAGGAGGAGGTGGTGGCTCAGGTCATCAAAGCCAAGGCTCCGTTTGCATTATTGGTGGAGGCGGAGGTGGTGGTGGAGGAGGAGGAGGTGGTGGCTCAGGTCATCAAAGCCAAGGCTCCGTTTGCATTATTGGTGGAGGCGGAGGTGGTGGTGGAGGAGGAGGTGGTGGCTCAGGTCATCAAAGCCAAGGTCCCATCTGCATTGGTGGAGGAAGCGGTGGTGGTGGAGGTGGTTCAGGCCATCAGGGCCAAGGACCCATCTGCATTATTGGAGGAGGAGGAGGTGGTGGAGGAGGAGGAGGTGGTAGTTCCGGCCACCAGAGCAAAATTCCCATCTGCATTGGAGGTGGCAGCATAGGAGGGGGAAGTGGGGGAGGTGGTGGTTCAGGTCATCAAAGCCAAGGCTCTGTCTGCATTATTGGTGGAGGTGGTGGTGGTGGTGGAGGAGGAGGTGGTGGCTCAGGTCATCAAAGCCAAGGTCCCATCTGCATTGGTGGAGGAAGCGGTGGTGGTGGAGGTGGTTCAGGCCATCAGGGCCAAGGCTCCGTCTGCATTATTGGTGGAGGTGGTGGTGGTGGTGGAGGAGGAGGTGGTGGCTCAGGTCATCAAAGCCAAGGTCCCATCTGCATTGGTGGAGGAAGCGGTGGTGGTGGAGGTGGTTCAGGCCATCAGGGCCAAGGCTCCGTCTGCATTATTGGTGGAGGTGGTGGTGGAGGGGGAGGTGGTGGTTCAGGCCATCAGGGACAAGGACCCATCTGCATTGGTGGTGGCAGCATGGGAGGAGGAGGAGGAGGTGGTGGTTCCAGCCATCAAGGCCAAGGACCCATCTGCATCGGTGGAGGTGGTGGTGGAGGAGGAGGTGGTGGTTCAAGCCACCAGGGTCAAGGTCCAATCTGCATTGGTGGAGGTGGTGGAGGAGGTGGTGGTTCAGGCCACCAGGGCCAAGGATCCATCTGCATCATTGGGGGAGGTGGCGGTGGAGGAGGAGGAGGTGGTTCATCCAGTTCTGCGATGCCCATTCAACAGCAGACCCAGGGTGTCTCCTGGCCACCGCAGATCAAACACAAGTAGTGCCTGCAGAAGGGACTCTCAGATCAAGAAAGCCCAAGATACAAACATGCCTCACATTTCTTTCTCTATTAAATTTTAAAATATTTGCATTATTCCTTTCTCCTTTTCCTGAGGATTTTTCTGTTCAGCTTCTCCAGCTGACCAGAACCTCTGGTGTTATGTATCCATAACTTCCAGCCAGGGTTGTTTCACATGCCTGTTATCTGCCTCAATTTTCTAGTGCTTGCACAAGACAATAAAACTTGCAGTTCTAGAGAGCTTCCGTGTCTGAGTGGTTGGATTTCGCTTTAAAACACAACATTTGCATTATTTCCACTATTGTGATTTTATTTTGAGCTGCTGCTGTTTTAATAAAGCTCCACAACATGAATGCATTTAGAACCCCCCTGGAAAAGAGGTGCTGGATGCACTGAATATTCTTGGGTCATCTTTTAATGTCTGTTGTTACTCATGATCCCAACTTTTGCCCGTTGGATAAAGTACCCCAAAGTTAAACATCGCATTTTCTCTACCTCATCAAAATGTCGTGCAATGCCCAAGGAAGTTTTAAATGGGATGGGAGAAAAAAAAAAAGCAAAAATCCTGATGTAAAGAGTTACAAGACACTCTTACAAGCATGAAGCTGAGGCCCTTACACATGCACAGTACAGCTCACAGCTGCACCAGACACCTGTGGATAAGAAATGAGGGGTCTCTCCAACCCTTCCTCCAGCTCTGAACCCCTTGTGGAGCCAGTGGTAGGGCCAGGACTTCAGAAAGCCCTTTCCAAGCCAAGCCTGGAATAGCTGGGGATCTCCTCATTCCCACAGGAGTAATAAAACACAGCTCCAGGTATGAGTCTTCACAGGGAGTTTCCCTACGGGAGGTGATTTCTTTGATGTGGTATATTGTGGCAATTAGCAGGGAAAGGAAAATAAACCATCTCCGCCTGAACTATTCTATGTGAGGCAGATGACAGATGCCTGGAAGTGTCCCAGAAGAGACAGGAGTGACCCACACACGTAGTAAGTAAAAGAGCTTCATGTTTACATGGGCTCCTACCCTCCCCTTGGAGGCCCCAGGGATGCACGCATCCTCAAAACACACCCAGACATGCTCCTCCAGCCAGTGCTGCCACTGGAACAGCTGAACTGCCTGGAATTTTATTATGGAAAGTCGTAGGGTGCTAAAACACCGGGGACTGGGAACTGCACAAACACTGCAATTGCCTGCACGGGGCTAACAGAAAGCTCAGGGTCCCACTTCAGGGAGGTGGGAGCATCACTGTTGAATGTCCCTGCACCCAGAAATGGCCCAGAATCAAGAAAGTGGGGACCCAGGTTTCAGAGGCTCCTGGAGCGACAGCAGGAGCACAGAGGTATCCTCAGCTCTCGCTGCTTTTTCAGAAACACCAGAGCCATCTCCCAAAATTGGATGAATTCATCCTTTTGGTTAATATCCATCAAGCTGCTGATACACAGGGTGGATGCTGGATCTGGTACCCTCTACCTGCAGCACTTCCAACGCCTTTCTAAAACCGGCATCGTCGCTCCTCCTAGAGGCAGTGCAAAGCCTGTCTGACACCTGTGCTGTCCGTAGCTGTGCACTCCAACAAAAATCACGATGTAGTGGGGAAGTCCAGGCACGTGAGATTCCTTTCCTGCCCCAGCACCAGCAGTTCTGCCCAGTGCAGCCCCCTCCATTCCCCAGGACGTCTCCATTCCCTGTGACACACTGTAAACACGAGTCTCCACAGCCCCTTCCGCTGTCGGTCACCACCCCGGCAGCGTCACCCAGCTGGAGCGGATGGTGCCAAGTGGAGGTCCCACAATCCTACCTTGAAAGTCAACCGTGGGAGCTGAGCTCACACGCGATCCCCGCAGCCAAACTGCAGGTAGCCTAGGAAGTGATGCAGGGAGGAGGCATTGATCGGATTGGATGAATCAGGACAAGTGGGCTGAAGGAGGACAGTTTGTTTAGTAAATAAAGCCATCACCATTCCTTTGGATGCCATCACTTCCCACTCGGCAAAACTTGAAATGGTATAAAAGTTGCTGGATCTCACAGAGCTTCATTCGCTCAGCTTTGCTCTCAGGCACACGTGGTCGGAGCCGAGAAGGGTAAGTCCATTTCTGCCAAAGGGAGCGATTCTTCTCGGGCTTTCGGGCTTGTAAGACACGAAAGCAGTGGTAAAGTAGACCTGGTGGGTGGTGGCTTGAAGGGCAAGAAGGTTGCTTGAATGAATTTAAATCTCCTGTGGATGTCAGAAGAAACAGGATCATCCCATGCTACTGAAAATCCTGTGTTTTGACAGTTTAGAGACAGGGATGGGAAAGCCATGGGATAAAAGACTTTAAATGATGGGTTGATTACCTTTAGCAATATGATAATCTCCTCCTAGCAAAAGGCTCTAAGTGTGGCTGGGCTCCATGGAGCACCAAGTACTCAGAAGAAAGGAAGTTCACTGGTTCTGGAGACCATCTGTCAATGTCGTCGGGCTGTACACGGGTCCTTCTGGCTGGGGGAAACTCTCGTGATGAAGGTTTCGGCTCTTGAGTAACAACCACCATGTTTCTTGCAGGGTCACTGCTCAAAGATGTGCTCCAGACAGTCCTCCCAGTCCAGTGGATGCCACAGCGGGGGCTGCTGCTGCTGTCACGGGGGCAGCTCCTCCAGCCACCAGTCTCAGGGCTCCTCCTGCTGCGGGAGCTCAGGCTCAGGCAGCTATGGTGGGGGCAGCGGGGGCAGCTCTGGCAAGATCATCATCAGCTCTGGTGGTGGAGGAGGTGGATCCTGCTGCGGTGGGGGCTCCTCAGGCTACAGCATGGGAGGAGGCTACAGCGGTGGCAGTGGGGGATCTGGCCAGAAGATCATTATTAGCTCTGGTGGTGGAGGAGGTGGCTCATCTGGATGCTGTGGTGGGGGATCCAGTGGTGGGTCTTCAGGAGGGAAGATCATAATTGGAGGTGGAAGCAGTGGAGGATCATCTGGATGCTGTGGTGGAGGATCCAGCTATGGCATGGGAGGAGGATCCAGTGGTGGGTCAAAGAGCATGATGGGGGGTGGAGGTAGTGGAGGATCATCTGGATGCTGCGGTGGGGGAT
>NW_015091408.1:227799-244445 GCF_001431845.1 Calidris pugnax | reverse complement strand
GCTAAAACACCAGGGACTGGGAACTGCACAAACACTGCAATTGCCTGCACGGGGCTAACAGAAAGCTCAGGGTCCCACTTCAGGGAGGTGGGAGCATCACTGTTGAGTGTCCCTGCAATCAGAAATGGCCCAGAATCAAGAAAGTGGGGACCCAGGTTTCAGAGGCTCCTGGAGCGACAGCAGGAGCACAGAGGTATCCTCAGCTCTCGCTGCTTTTTCAGAAACACCAGAGCCATCTCCCAAAATTGGATGAATTCATCCTTTTGGTTAATATCCATCAAGCTGCTGATACACAGGGTGGATGCTGGATCTGGTACCCTCTACCTGCAGCACTTCCAACGCCTTTCTAAAACCGGCATCGTCGCTCCTCCTAGAGGCAGTGCAAAGCCTGTCTGACACCTGTGCTGTCCGTAGCTGTGCACTCCAACAAAAATCACGATGTAGTGGGGAAGTCCAGGCACGTGAGATTCCTTTCCTGCCCCAGCACCAGCAGTTCTGCCCAGTGCAGCCCCCTCCATTCCCCAGGACGTCTCCATTCCCTGTGACACACTGTAAACACGAGTCTCCACAGCCCCTTCCGCTGTCGGTCACCACCCCGGCAGCGTCACCCAGCTGGAGCGGATGGTGCCAAGTGGAGGTCCCACAATCCTACCTTGAAAGTCAACCGTGGGAGCTGAGCTCACACGCGATCCCCGCAGCCAAACTGCAGGTAGCCTAGGAAGTGATGCAGGGAGGAGGCATTGATCGGATTGGATGAGTCAGGACAAGTGGGCTGAAGGAGGACAGTTTGTTTAGTAAATAAAGCCATCACCATTCCTTTGGATGCCATCACTTCCCACTCGGCAAAATTTGAAATGGTATAAAAGTTGCTGGATCTCACAGAGCTTCATTCGCTCAGCTTTGCTCTCAGGCACACGTGGTCGGAGCCGAGAAGGGTAAGTCCATTTCTGCCAAAGGGAGCGATTCTTCTCGGGCTTTCGGGCTTGTAAGACACGAAAGCAGTGGTAAAGTAGACCTGGTGGGTGGTGGCTTGAAGGGCAAGAAGGTTGCTTGAATGAATTTAAATCTCCTGTGGATGTCAGAAGAAACAGGATCATCCCATGCTACTGAAAATCCTGTGTTTCGACAGTTTAGAGACAGGGATGGGAAAGCCATGGGATAAAAGACTTTAAATGATGGGTTGATTACCTTTAGCAATATGATAATCTCCTCCTAGCGAAAGGCTCTAAGTGTGGCTGGGCTCCATGGAGCACCAAGTACTCAGAAGAAAGGAAGTTCACTGGTTCTGGAGACCATCTGTCAATGTCGTCGGGCTGTACACGGGTCCTTCTGGCTGGGGGAAACTCTCGTGATGAAGGTTTCGGCTCTTGAGTAACAACCACCATGTTTCTTGCAGGGTCACTGCTCAAAGATGTGCTCCAGACAGTCCTCCCAGTCCAGTGGATGCCACAGCGGGGGCTGCTGCTGCTGTCACGGGGGCAGCTCCTCCAGCCACCAGTCTCAGGGCTCCTCCTGCTGCGGGAGCTCAGGCTCAGGCAGCTATGGTGGGGGCAGCGGGGGCAGCTCTGGCAAGATCATCATCAGCTCTGGTGGTGGAGGAGGTGGATCCTGCTGCGGTGGGGGCTCCTCAGGCTACAGCATGGGAGGAGGCTACAGCGGTGGCAGTGGGGGATCTGGCCAGAAGATCATTATTAGCTCTGGTGGTGGAGGAGGTGGCTCATCTGGATGCTGTGGTGGGGGATCCAGTGGTGGGTCTTCAGGAGGGAAGATCATAATTGGAGGTGGAAGCAGTGGAGGATCATCTGGATGCTGTGGTGGAGGATCCAGCTATGGCATGGGAGGAGGATCCAGTGGTGGGTCAAAGAGCATGATGGGGGGTGGAGGTAGTGGAGGATCATCTGGATGCTGCGGTGGAGGGTCCAGTTGGTGGGGGATCCAGTGGTGGGTCTTCAGGAGGGAAGATCATAATTGGAGGTGGAAGCAGTGGAGGATCATCTGGATGCTGTGGTGGAGGATCCAGCTATGGCATGGGAGGAGGATCCAGTGGTGGGTCAAAGAGCATGATGGGGGGTGGAGGTAGTGGAGGATCATCTGGATGCTGCGGTGGAGGGTCCAGTGGTGGGTCTTCAGGAACAAAGATCATCATTGGAGGTGGAGGTAGTGGGGGTTCCTCTGGATGCTGTGGTGGAGGATCCAGTGGTGGGTCTTCAGGATCAAAGAGCATGATGGGAGGTGGAGGTAGTGGGGGTGCCTCTGGATGCTGTGGTGGAGGATCCAGTGGTGGGTCTGCAGGAACAAAGATCATCATTGGAGGCGGAGGTAGTGGGGGTGCCTCTGGATGCTGTGGTGGAGGATCCAGCGGTGGGTCTTCAGGATCAAAGAGCATGATGGGGGGTGGAGGTAGCGGAGGATCATCCGGATGCTGCGGTGGGGGATCCGGTGGTGGATCTTCAGGAACAAAGATCATCATTGGAGGTGGAGGTAGTGGGGGTTCCTCTGGATGCTGCGGTGGAGGATCCGGCTATGGTATGGGAGGAGGATCCAGTGGTGGATCAAAGAGCATGATGGGAGGTGGAGGTAGTGGAGGATCATCTGGATGCTGCGGTGGGGGGTCCAGTGGTGGATCTTCAGGAACAAAGATCATCATTGGAGGTGGAAGCAGTGGAGGATCATCTGGATGCTGCGGTGGAGGATCCAGCTATGGCATGGGAGGAGGCTATGGTGGTGGGTCTTCAGGATCAAAGAGCATGATGGGGGGTGGAGGTAGTGGAGGATCATCTGGATGCTGTGGTGGGGGATCCAGTGGTGGGTCTTCAGGATCAAAGATCATCATTGGAGGTGGAAGCAGTGGAGGATCATCTGGATGCTGCGGTGGAGGATCCTCTGGCTATGGCATGGGAGGAGGATACGGCGGTGGCAGTGGGGGATCTGGCCAGAAGATCATTGTGAGCTCAGGTGGTGGAGGAGGTGGCTCATCTGGATGCTGTGGCGGGGGATCCAGCGGTGGGTCTTCAGGAGGGAAGATCATCATTGGAGGTGGAAGTGGCGGGGGATCTTCTGGATGCTGCAGTGGAGGATCCAGTGGTGGTGGTTCCTCAGGCCACGCAATCATCATCAGCTCTGGAGGGGGCAGTGGAGGCCAGTCCATGCAGCAGAAATGCCCCATTGTCATTCCCAGCATCGAGTCCCATCAGACCAAGCAGGCCTGTTACTGGCCCTCCAGCCAGCAGAAGTAACACCCACAAGTGGCCTCAGTTACCAAGAACAGCCCTGCCTCTTCCCTCTAAGTTTGCCAGTTACTTCCTAGCATGTCCTCTTCTCTTCCCTTCATGCTGCATCCCTGTGCTTTGAATTCCCAGATGCCTCTTCTCACCCATCAAAGTGAAAGGAAATAAAGATTACTCTATTCAGAAAGAACTGGTTTTCGAAGTTGCTTTTATAGAATCATAGAATCATAGAATCATTGAGGTTGGAAGAGCCCCTTGGGATCATCGAGTCCAACCATCTCCCCTACTCTCCAAAGTCCTCCCCTACACCATGTCCCTCAGCACTGCATCTAAACGGCCCTTAAACACAGCCAGGGATGGGGACTCCACCCCCTCCCTGGGCAGCCTGTTCCAATGCCCGACCACTCTTTGGGTGAAAAATTCCTTCCTAATGTTCAATCTAACCCTCCCCTGTTGGAGCTTGAAGCCGTTCCCTCTCGTTCTGTCACTAATTACCTGCGAGAAGAGACCAGCACCAACCTCTCTACAGTGTCCTTTCACGAAGTTGTAGAGAGTGATGAGGTCTCCCCTCAGCCTCCTCTTCCTCACACTAAACAGCCCCAACCCCCTCAGCTGCTCCTCAGACGATTTGTTTTCCAGCCCCCTCACCAGCTTCGTTGCCCTCCTCTGCACTTGCTCCAGCACCTCCAGATCTCTCTTGTATTGAGGTGCCCAAAACTGGACACAATACTCGAGGTGTGGCCTCACCAGTGCTGAGTACCCTGTTTGGTTTTTAAAAGTGAATAATACATCAAATACGTTCAGCTGTGATATCTTCTTCAGCCTGCGGTGCTGGAGCAGACGGTTATAAACAGGTCTTGCTTGTGAGAAACCTTGTTGCTTAAGCAGAGAATCATTGTCCCTCCTGCAAATAATGTCCACCAAGGCTGCAACTTCTACCTGGGAAATAGTTCCACCTTGATCTCCCCTTTCCAGAGAAATAAGCAGATTGTGAGCTCTGGCTTTCAACTGCAGGGTTTTCCAGTGTAGACAGCAGCATCTTTTGGAAATATAGTTGGGTTTTTACATACTCCATTTCTCTTATCACAAGAAAACCATTCATTATGATAGGAAACACTCTGTAGCATTTGTGCTGAAGTCAGCTGCAAGTCCTCTTTCTGACACATGTGATTACAGACTTGCACTCTGTAAATTTTAAGCTGAGGGGTTTTTTTGTCCATCTCACTCACACAACTGGTAGGCAGGAAACAAAATTAGGAATGAAGGATCATTGGTCATGCAAGCACTTGAGGGATCATGACTTGCCATCTTCTGCCTTTTGTGGAAAAATTGGAGAGCTCTTCTTACACCAGCAGCATCTTCACCACGTCCCACGCTCTCACTGTTAACATGGCTGGGCATGAAGGAAGCTGCTGGGGAAAAGGGTTGTAGGATCTGGACAAAGTTTTTCTCTCTCTCATAACAACACACACCCAGGCACCATCCACTGAAGGGTTTGCAGTGATGAGACTGAAAGATAACGGGACCTGCCA
This sequence comes from Calidris pugnax, assembly GCF_001431845.1. NCBI lineage: Eukaryota > Metazoa > Chordata > Aves > Charadriiformes > Scolopacidae > Calidris > Calidris pugnax. Next base: position 239,686 of record NW_015091408.1, on the reverse strand, counting down.
GCCCATCCCAAGGGTGACTGGACTCCAGGGCGGAAAAGGGCTCAGAAAGAGCATCAGAAAACAGACAGCAGGGCCCAAATTTGGAGCAACCTCAACTCTGGAGACTTTAGCATCCACCCTTACCTTTACCCAACAGAGGTATTAAAGCTGCTCTTTAGTCCAGGCTGGGGAGAACCTGTTTAGAAAGGCCTGCAGTGACAGGACGAGGGGCAATGGCTTCAAGCTGGAGGGGAACAGCTTTAGACTGGAGATGAGGAGAGGGTTCTTCACTGGGAGGGTGGTGGAGCACTGGGACAGGTTGCCCAGGGAGGTGGTTGAGGCCCCTTCCCTGGAGATATTCAAGGGGAGGCTCGATGGGGCAACCTGGTCTAGTTGGGGGTGTCCCTGCTGACTGTGGGGGGGTCGGACTAGATGGCCTTTGGAGGTCCCTTCCTGCCTGGACAACTCTATGATTCTATGATTCTATAATCCAGGGAGTTGTGGCAATAGGAACCACTTCAGCATCTGTGGTTCCAGCCACGTTCTTCCTCCACATGTGGCAAGTGCCAAAGGGGCACAAAGTGACAAGTGCCACACATGTGTTTGTGCTACAGGGTCAGTGTTTCCACTGCAGGGTCCATCCCTGGGGTGTCCACACACCAGCGTCTGCAGAAGCACCTCTGCCAAAGGCCTCCACTGCCTTCCCTCGTGCCCTGGGTCCTGATGAGCTGCAAATCCTGGGTGTCCCTTTATGCAAGTCCCTACAGGTTCAACACTCAGAAGGGATCAAGGTGTTGCGATGCTCGGTAGCATCGACAACGCCCACACTTCACAGGTGAGAACCAGAATGGCAGTGAGACCTTAGCTTTTCCTTCGGTGATGAGAGTGGAGCCGAGGCCACTGGAGGGAGTCCAAAACCCCCTGCACCCACGTTCCTGGTGCTGATGCTCCTGTCCCCACGTTCCTGGTGCTGATGCTCCTGTCCCCATACCAATGGAGTTGCGTGCTTGCTCAAAATCATGATCATCGTGACAGGGCTGGGCTGCCTGCTGCTGCTGTCATGCATCCTCTCGGCTTAAAACCCCCCAATTATGCTTTCCTCTACTCAATCTCCCGTAAGGGTGGATGCTGTTGTCAGCCTCTAAGCACGCGTGACGCAGTCACAGGATGAAGCTGCTGCAAAACACAACAGCCAGCGCTGCGATAACTGTGCTGACAAACTGTCATTCTCCAGCAAGCAAAATACCCAGATGCCTCCCCAGCCTCAGGTCTGGGTGGGCTGGCCTGAGAAGCAGGACCCTCAGAAAACAGGACAGAGGAAATATTTAATGTCCTAGAGTTCAAGGGTAGGGTCTTCATGGCCTTCAAATGCAGCTTTGCAAACAAAAAGGCTACAAGACTTTCCCCACCGCAACCTGGTGACCAGGACCCCTGGGAAGCTGGACCTAAGCACAGACCTCTCTGCTCAGTCCAGCAGCAGCGTCTACCTTGGGGTCCCAAAAGGGTGAAGGGAAATGTCCCTTGTGTCTTTGCCATCCTTGCAGGGCCCACTGGAATGGATCTGGGCTGAGGTCCTCCAGAACGGTGCACTGCCCCATCAGAGGTGATACATCTGGCCTGTTGAGCACATGGTTGCCTTTCCCAGTGGGCTGGATGTACTCCTGCCCCTCCATCCATCTCTCCATCTCGCCAGTCCTTGAGAAAACCCTTTTTCCCCAAAAAACCCTCTGAGACTTGGTTTACCCTTGTCTCACACATCCATCTCTCCATCTCGCCAGTCCTTGAGAAAACCCTTTTTCCCCCAAAAAAACCTCTGAGACTTGGTTTACCCTTGTCCTTCCATCACTCTCTAGACCCAACCCACCCCCTTAGCATCTGCTCTGTCTCCTCTCTCTTTTGAGTACCCAAGAAGCTGCATCCTTGCATAAGTGGGTTGGGGACCACCTAAAATAGACCCCCAGAAGCCACTTGCCCGCAACATTTCGGAGCAAGGCTCCCGGAAAAGAATCATTAGGCAGAATTAGCGACTGCGATGCAGAACATAATTGATACATCTTCATATCACCTATCGCCTGCTGCAAGTGAGTCAAAGAAGGAGGCAGCTAAACCCAGGTGCAGTAAATCTATCAGCATTCCTTCGGGTGTCTCACTTCCCTTCGGAGCACATCTCGTACAATATAAAAGCTCACCTGTCCCAAGGCTCCTCATTCACCTGCCACCAAGCCTTGCAAGCATATCCAGTTGCAACAAAGGTAAGCCCGTTAACAGATAAATTGCTGTGATCTGCAGACCAGTCCCTGGGTGCAGGTTTTTCCTGCTGTCTAACGAGGTTGAGGGAGTTTATGAAGCTGTTGTTCCTGTGGGACTGTAGAAAATGGGGCAGAGGGGTTATTTACTTAGTACCGATCCAATTTTGGTTTGTTGTGAACGTGCAGCATCATCTCCAAGTGGATCCTTTCTAACAGGACCATTTCTTGCAGGGTCACTGCTCAAAGATGTGCTCCAGACAGTCCTCCAGAGGTTGCCATGAAACTTCCTCCCAGTCCAGTGGATGCCACAGCGGGAGCAGCTGCTGTCATGGGGGCAGCTCCTCCAGCTACCAGGCTCAGGGCTCCTCTTGCTGTGGGGGCTCAGGCTCAGGCAGCTATGGTGGGATGCTCAAAGATGTGCTCCAGACAGTCCTCCAGAGGTTGCCATGAAACTTCCTCCCAGTCCAGTGGATGCCACAGCGGGAGCAGCTGCTGTCATGGGGGCAGCTCCTCCAGCTACCAGGCTCAGGGCTCCTCTTGCTGTGGGGGCTCAGGCTCAGGCAGCTATGGTGGGAGCAGCTCTGGCAAGATCATCATCAGCTCTGGTGGTGGAGGAGGTGGATCCTGCTGCAGTGGGGGATCCTCTGGCTATGGCATGGGAGGAGGATACGGCGGTGGCAGTGGGGGATCTGGCCAGAAGATCATTGTGAGCTCAGGTGGTGGAGGAGGTGGCTCATCTGGATGCTGTGGCGGGGGATCCAGCGGTGGGTCTTCAGGAGGGAAGATCATCATTGGAGGTGGAAGCAGTGGAGGATCATCTGGATGCTGCAGTGGGGGCTCCTCTGGCTACGGCATGGGAGGAGGCTACAGCGGTGGCAGTGGGGGATCTGGCCAGAAGACCATTATTAGCTCAGGTGGTGGAGGTGGTTCATATGGATGCTGCAGTGGGGGGTCCAGCAGTGGGTCTCCACAAGGGGTAATCATCATTAGAACTGGAGGTAGTGAGAGTTCCTCTGGATGTTGTAGTGGAGGATCCAGCTATGGCATGGGAGGAGGCTATGGTGGTGGGTATTCCGGATCAAAGAGCATCATCGGAGGTGGCAGTAGTGGAGGATCATCTGGATGCTGCAGTGGGGGATCCAGCAGTGGATCTTCAGGAGGCAAGATCATAATTGGAGGTGGAAGCAGTGGAGGGTCATCTGGATGTTGCAGTGGAGGATCCAGCTATGGTATGGGAGGAGGCTACGGTGGTGGGTCTTCAGGATCAAAGATCATCATTGGAGGTGGAAGCAGTGGAGGGTCATCTGGATGTTGCGGTGGAGGATCCAGCTATGGCATGGGAGGAGGCTACGGTGGTGGGTCTTCAGGATCAAAGAGCATGATGGGGGGTGGAGGTAGCGGAGGATCATATGGATGCTGCAGTGGAGGATCCTCTGGCTATGGCATGGGAGGAGGATACGGCGGTGGCAGTGGGGGATCTGGCCAGAAGATCATTGTGAGCTCAGGCGGTGGAGGAGGTGGCTCATCTGGATGCTGTGGCGGGGGATCCAGCGGTGGGTCTTCAGGAGGGAAGATCATCATTGGAGGTGGAAGTGGCGGGGGATCTTCCGGATGCTGCAGTGGAGGATCCAGTTGTGGCAGTGGTGATTCCACAATCATCATCAGCTCTGGAGGGGGCAGTGGAGGCCAGTCCATGCAGCAGAAATGCCCCATTGTCATTCCCAGCATCGAGTCCCATCAGACCAAGCAAGGCTGTTACTGGCCCTCTGGCCAGCAGAAGTAACAGCTACCAGAGACCTCGGCTCTCATCAAGAACAGCCCTGCCTCTGCTGTGTCACCTTTATCCTTCCAGACCTTCCCTTGATGCTGCTTTCCTGCGCTGAGAACTCCAGGATGACCAACCTTGTCCCCGGCTGCTGGTGTTGGGATGCCTTTAATAAGGCTCTGCTGCTTTTCCAAAAAGCACTTTTTATATCTAATAAATGTGATAGTATCTCAAAGCTGGTTTTTGGGGGAATTCATTTTTTCTTGTATTCTTACCCAGGATCTAAAGGTCTTGGAAATCTATCTGATGAGACATTTCATACCTCCTTTCTGTAGAGAAGGCGGTGTGTTCAATGGTGCATTGCTGAAGATGCAGCTCTAACACCATCCAGTTTATGGATGGAGAGTTTGCACCTTCATTTTCCTCCTGGGCTCCATGACGGAGTGAGAGCACAGCCTATAACGTCAAGCACCCACAGCACCCACCCTGTGCCCAGTGCAGCCATTCCAGTCATGTCTTCTGAGGTACAAGCACCCAATGACCATGGCTGTGGATCTGGCCAGCTTCTGGGAGACACAGCCAAGCCCATCAGGCCCAGTCCTGAAGAGCAGGGATTGGGGCTGACCATCAATAGCAGTTATTGCCTCCCATGGTGGCCAATAACACCATGCTAATGTCCACGTCCCTGCCATCCTCACCCTTCACTCCCAGCTTGGGAAACCTCAGAACTTCTCTACCCAGAGGGTCAGCCTCATACGCTGAGGCAGCCAAATCAGCCCTGGGCCAGGCAGAAGGAAATAAAACCAGCAGCCAGTCCCTCAGCCAGCTCAACACACTCCAAAAATTGCCTCCAGGCCTTAATCCCTCCTTGCCCAACTTTCTGACACTCACTTTGAAATGCCGAGGGCAACACCACCACCCCTGTGCACTGCTTTCTGCCCGGTAGATGTGGCCTTTTGCCAAAACTGGGACTCATCATCCCCACGGCAGAATTGCTCAGAGCTGAACAGACCTGGTCCAGCCTGCAAGAGCTGCACTGTGGGGCCACGCTGGAGCACCATAGGCTGCAGCATGGACATCATGTTGGGCAGCTCTACCATCATGTCCACAGGACATACCCTCTGGACCGGTCTCCCTGGAGTCCCTGGCACTTGGTACAAGTACAAACTGGGTGGAGAATGGCGTGAGGGCAGCCCTGAGGAGAAGGGCTTGGGGGTGGTGGTGGATGAGAAACTCAACATGAGCCGAAAATGTGCAATAACAGCCCAGCAGCCCCCTGGGCTGCATCTCCAGCAGCAAGACCAGCAGGGAGAGAGGGGGGGATTCTGCCCCTCTGCTCCACTCTGGGGATACACTTCCCCCACCCCCAGTGCTACCTCCAGCTCCGGGCCCTCAGCGCAGGAGAGACATGGACCTGTTGGATCAGGGCCAGAGGAGGCCCCAGAGATGCTGGGAGGGCTGGAGCCCCTCTGCTGTGAGACCGGGTTGAGACAGTTGGGGGGGTTCAGCCTGGAGAAGAGAAGGCTCTGGGGAGACCAGAGGCAGGTTTCTAGTCTCTGAAGGGAGCTTACAAGGAAGCTGGGGAGGGACTTTTTGCAACGGCATGTAGTGATAGGATGAGGGGGAATGGCTTCAAACCAGAAGAGGGGAGATTGAGATGAGATGTGGGGAGGAACTTCTTTGGTGTGAGGGTGGTGAGAGCCTGGCCCAGGTTGCCCAGAGAGGCTGTGGTTGCCCCATCCCTGGAGGGATTCAAGGCCTGGTTGGATGGGGCTTGGAGCAACCTGGGCTGGTGGGAGGTGGCCCTGCCCATTAGCAGAGGGGTGGAACCAGATGAATTTTAATGTCCCTTCCAACCCAAACCATTCTATGATTCACACCTCTACAATTCTCTCCAGGGCCCCTAAACTTTCTCAGAGCATCTCTATTACCCTTACAAAATACCCAAAGCTGGGTGCTTCACTTTTGACGAGGTTCTGGTTCAGATGCAAATGTCTTCCTCAGAAAATCTTCCACCGGAGCTACCAGCCTGATGCTGGAGGGATCAAGGTGCTATGTGGCCACAAGATGCTTTCTGAGCTTTTTCCTTCCCCTCTCCCAAGCACCCGCTGCTCATACCCACCCTGACAGTGATGCTCCAGGCCACGAGCATCACCACATCGCTGAAGAGCAGCCTCCCTGCCCCTTCCCTGAGCAGGACCCAGTCCCCACCACCCTCTGACCCAAAATCGCTAATCCTCCTGCTCAGCATTTCCCTACACCTACTCTCCCACCCACCTCTCCCAGTCTCCCTCACCTCACCGGGGGCCAAAGCGGTTCTCCGTAGCTCAGGGCAGCAGCACAGGAATAGGATCATTAAGCAGAAGTAGCAATTACTGCTGCATGCCATGCAACAAGCGGCACGAAGGAAAGATATCGATCAGATGTCATAAGTCAAAGCAAACACTGAAATCAGAGTTTGGTAAATAAATCCTTGCCATTCCTTAGGGTGTCTCACTTCCCATATGCTAAGCACCATATAAAAGTTCCTGTCCATTAAAGCTCCTCGTTCAGTTGACATTTATCTTCTAAATGTGTTTCCAATGGATGAGGAGGGTAAGTCTGCTCTTTTCTGAGACTTTATTATTTCGTATTCGTGGGTGATAGCTTCATTTGAGATCTTGACACGTGCTTGCAGCAGGTACCCATGCCTCCTGAGCATAGTGGGACCAGCACGTGATGACAGCACAGTCTTTGCAGTTTTAAATGTGTTTGCAACACGTGGAACACATTTTTTGATATTATTTAAGAACGAGCCTATGCTGTACTTCATTCTGGTTCCACACCTCCATGGCTGTGCCCATTACCTTGTGTAAAAGACCTTGGGGATGCCACGCAACGATGGCAATAACACAGCCGGCAACATCATCCTGCATGGAAATTTTTATCCACTGTTCTTGCAACAGTTGAAAAACAGTAGCAAGGATAATCCTTGCTATTTTTAATCTCTTCCGGTCATGAAGACGAGTGGGGAAATCGATGGCAGTGAACAGATGTTGAAAGAACGTATTTCAGAGTTTTGTTCTCTGGAAATACACCCTGGAGATAAGAAAGAGAATAGCTATCTCAGAAAGAGTCAAAATAAAGCAAAATAAAGCAAAATTATGCAGGTTTGGGGTTTGTTTTTTTTCTCCTCTTTCAGATCTATCACTGTCTCCGAGGGAGATGTCGCCGCCGGAACAGGGGCTATAGCGGTGAGATCTCCTCACACCACAGAGGCCTCCAGGGACATGGATCCTTCTTCTGTGGTGGGGAAGGCTCGGTCACCTACAGCCGGAGACCTTCATTCTGCCTACCTATGCCAACATCGTCCACCTACAGCATTGGAGGGGGGTACAGATGTGGTGGTGAGGGATCTGTTGCAATAACCTGTGGGGATGGTGGGGAGACATCTGGCTGGAGCATTGCAGGGGGGACAGTCCCCAACTATGGCACTGGGGGTGGAATAAGGTACGGCACTGAGGGCTCAGGCCGGAACATCATTGATAGCTCTGGGGGTGGTGGGAGATTGGGCATCGTCGAGGGAGGAGGTTCTGGATATGGATATGATGTGTCACCCAGAGAAAACGCCTTAACGACGTATGGGGGCAGTGGTGGTTCAGGCTACTACAGCGGAGGATCGAGCTATGGCATTGAGGGATGCTCAGGCCCAGAGCTCAGCTCCGGAGGTGGTGGGTCCTCCCAGGCCATGCAGCAGAAATGCCCCGTGGTGGTCCCCAACATCAAGGCCCACCAGAGCAAGAAGACCAGCCAGTGGCCCCTCAGCCAGAAGAAGTGACTGGCCCAGCAGCCGGCCCTGCTCGAGCAAAAGTGCCCTGGATGTGTCACTGTGGTTGGGGACCTTCACGTTCCTCATCTTGGGTTGTGCTAGTAGTGCTGCTGTGAGCACCGCTGGGAAAGAGGATTTGTGCTTTGGTGACGAGAAAAGATTCTTTTCTCCATCTCCTTTTACTTGTGGGTTGGAAAATAAAACTTCATAGTCTATGGGAAATTCCAGTATCTGAATGATTTATTTAATTACTAGTTCCTTCACTCAAAACACAGATACTCAAGGAGTCTACTTCATAACACAGGATTTATCTTCCAACATGTTTGCTATGTATTTTACAACTGTACTCCAATGTAATACTTATTTTAGGAGAATTAAAATACATCATTTTTAACAGCAAGAGAAGGTTCTTAATTTTGCTCTTGCTGAAGTCAGAGCTTCTCCCATGCTGTTCCCATCAAACTGACCTGCTGAGACCCTCTGCATGAAGGGTTAAGGAGATAGGCAAAGCTCCCAGGTGATTTCCAACTGATTATTATTTACAGCATGACCTTGGGAGTGCACGGTTATTGGAAACAATTACACGCCAGGCTCCTGCCCCAGAGAGATTGCAGGGGATGTCGTAAGCTGGAGCACGTAACCCTTCTGCTTGCACCAGTGGCATGAGGCAACTCCAACACACTCATTTGCTTCTTCGCAGTAACCTGTTTCATGACATTTTTTGATAGGATCAGGCCCTAAATGAGGCACGGGAAGAGGATGGTTCCTCTGTGCTGATGTGACAGTACGGGGGAGGCTTGAATATCCTGTGCCAGGTTTTTAGTGGAATTTGTCAAATATTTAGCATTTTGGGACTATTCTCTGGGGTTTTTTGACTCCTCCAAATATTGATAATAAAGGAAAAAAAACACCCATAGATCTATGCTCATTTAAAAGGGAGACAAAAGAGCATAAAATTACATTGTAAAATATTTCTTGCCATTGCTGCTTTCACCCACCTATGAGGATTTTGACTCTTTCAGCTCAATAAAAACTCAGAAAATTTTGCCCTGATGTTTGTAAAACGCTACAGCTTACAAGAAAAAAAAAAATCCTCTGAGCTCTAGCCCTGTGTTTGGTGCCACAATGGGCATTTTCACACTGTAAAATGTTGTAAAACTGAAGGGCTGCAGTGCAGGGAACGTTACACCAGGTTTTGTCACCAGCTGTATTAAATTCCATTCTAAAATCAGGGAACGTTACACCAGGTTTTGTCACCAGCTATATTAAATTCCATTCTAAAATTAGACAGCATTATTGTTTATTTGCATCTACTTATATTTCTGAAATCGACCACTTCATTATTGATTTGTTATTTTCCCTACTTCATCTTATAGCATCAAAAGTAGCAAAAAAAGTAACTTTCCCTACTTCACCTTATAGCATCAAAAGTAGCTTTCCTCAGAAAGCTCAAACAACTTCCGAGAGACTTCCAGAAAAATGATTAGAGAGTATTGAAAAACTTCTCATCTATTCAACTAACTGACCAAAAACCATCCCGAAATTCCAGTCCTCCCAGAAAAAAAAAAAGGAAAATAGAAAAACACTTTAAAAATGTATTGCTTGGTCACTATCCCACCTGGCTGGTTCTTTGAGGTTTGTATCAAAAAGCATTCCATAAGTTTCGGTGTTAATCGAGCTGGATTAAATAATAGTGTAATAGACCCAGAGGAGGAGGAGTATGCTCTTGTGTTCAGAGCTTGAACATGAGGAGCTGGGGCTGCATCCCATTCCCTTTCCTGACACGCTGGAGTGTGAGGCTGGATTTTACATACCCAGACACATTTACACATCCAGATTTCCGCCCCGCTCGTTGTGCAAGAAGGGGAGGAACGAGTCATCCCTGGTGGCTGAGGAAACGCGATAACGCAGGACTCTGGTCCACCAGCATGTTGGTGCTTGCAGAAGCCATGGCCCCTCCACTCTGGCTGTTTGTAAACAGGCTGAACGGTAAACACAAACCTGGTTTCTTGATGAAAGTCACTAACTGGCGCCTCTGGATAGAAACTAAAGAAATTATTTTAGAGATAGCAAGCGGGAGCCACCCCTCCGCTTCAGATGTTCAGTCAATCTCTGCCCAACAACACCTTGTGGCTCCCTTGTTGGCAGAGGGAGTTAAGATGCAAAATGAGTAAAAACACAGAGCGAGCCCTGCTGAAGTCGCCCGGCCACGCGGCTAATGGGAAGTAAAAGGAGAAACCAGGGCTGTTGCAAGGTCTTGGTTGCACGGTTGATTGCAGCAGGCCCAGGAAGAGCTGAGTGAGCCCGAGGTGTTGGGTGAGCTCAAGGTGTGTGGTGAGTTCCAGATGCTGGGTAAGCTCAGGTACACAGTCTCTGAGAGAGCACTTTACTCACAGCTTACTCATGAGAGCAAGGTTTGCCCAAGTGGCTTCTGTAGGCACACATTTCCCACCACAGACAATGGCAGGCAATTAAAAAAAAATATTAAAATATTAGAAAAACAGAAATTTTGAAAGAGCAAATCTGTTCTGTGTTGGCCAGGGAAAATGTCAGCAATAAAAATTAGTGGCAACTGTGTCAGTATCAGTGAAATAACTACAAAATCATCCCTGAAGTCGATGGACACAGGTAGAGAAACCACACTACATTTTGGGGGTATTCACAGGTATAAGCCAAGACTTCCAGAAGTGGCCTGTGCCGCTACCTGACTTTGACAGATCACTTTCCAGTCGTAGCTCCTGAAGCTTGCCACAGTGGCCACAGGCTTCATTATCCTGGTTTTATTGCTCTGGGAAATGACAGAGTCAAAGAGAAGAGGTCGAGAGGGGGACCCTCAGCTGCTAAGCTTCTGGTACCTGTCTTATAGAGTGAAAACAACTTTAAAGATGCCCTCAGAGAAAGTGTGATGAGGACTTTCTAAAAACTTGCCATTTTTTAATGGCAAGGACCTGAAAGTGGTGGGCCTTGTCCACTTGTCCTCTGCGCAAGACCCCTGTCCTGCCAAGAGCAGGTAGAGGTGACCGGGAATCATGACCTCTCCTCCCTGCCAGACTTTGGGCAAGAGGTTTCAGGAGGGTAGAAACCTCCAAAAGCGCCACCTTTGCCATCCATTTTGCAACATAAAACTCATCCAGGCATGACGGTGAGACAGTCAAGCCACCCACACGGTTTTCACTCTTCGTACATTACAACCTGCGTGGGGCAGGGTGGCAATTAAAGCTGTGTAACACAAGGAAGACAATCTACTGTATGACAAGTCAATCAAAGAAACCGGATTGAATAAGCTTTTGAAGGTTGTGGGTAATTAGAGGTGTGGCTGTTTGGTAAATACCTTGGTCATTTTTCCCCAGGGGTTTATTGCATTTTCAGGAAGAGAGTTCGGAACCGTATAAAAGTTCTCAGACTGGAGAGCAGCTCATTCACTCAGCTTCACTCCTTCTTCAGAGCCTTCACAGCCAAGGTGAGTTGCTACTACCCCGCTAACTTTTCATTCCTGTGAAAATTTGCTGAACTGAGCTGAGATACGCTCTTACAAAGACGGGTCTATTGCAGGTGCTGGGTTTATTGAGAACCAAGTTCTTTCCTCGGTGGCTGGGGCGATTTGGCGCTATCAAAATTGGGCTTCAGTCTGCCTATGCTAAGAAGCAAAATTTATTGTTCTTATCATATGTAGATATATATGGATTACCTCAGTGCTCAGGATTCCTAGTTTTCAAGGCACAAACTGGAAGTAGAAAAGTAAAGAGTGGGATTTGGGAATGAATGGGAGACAATAGGTTGATATTTCACAAGAAACCTTGGGTTTAAGCTGGGAATTTTAATTGCACTTATAAGCCTGACTCTTTTACTAAGCTCCTTTGGAAATATAAATCTTCAGGAGCTGGAATTATTCAGCTGTCCTTGAAGAAATTTAGAAAAGAACTGAGAAGGCAGATTTAAACTATGAGAGGAAGGAGCAGAATAAACAGCCTTCAGCTTGGCTGGTCTCATCCTGGATGGCTCCTGCCTCCTTGAAATCCCAGCTGTCCTCAGAAGAGGGTTTAGATGTGCAGAGAGGATTTTCCTCATGCCTCAAGAAACGGGACA